>NW_007727526.1:306531-309596 GCF_000696425.1 Galeopterus variegatus
AAAAAAAAAAAAAAAAAAAAAAAAAAAAGATGACGGGAAAGGGGTTCTTAACCCTTGACTTGGTGTTGTCAGCACCACGCTCACCCAGTGAGCTAACCGGCCATCCCTATATGGGATCCGAACCCATGGCCTTGGTGTTATCAGCACCGCACTCTCCCGAGTGAGCCACGGGCCGGCCCCTCATACTACAGCCTTGACTGCATACCAGACATAGAATTTTCAGATACTCAAAGCCCTGCCTTGTGCAGCCTACACATTTTCTTGTTTCCTTGTTGACTAGTTATCACCCATTATCTTTAGGCAGGTGAATTCCATTTTCTTCACAATAATTTTAGATGTGCTACCCTATTCTCTGATTGCTTCTTTTATCATTAGGACCTTAATTCCTGGAGATCTGGGCTTGGGAAATACAGACATTCATAGCAACCCTATGAGGAAGTTCTGTTTTATTCCATTTTACAGATGTAGAAACTGAGACTTACAGAAGTGAAATAACGGGCCGGCCTGTGGCTCACTCGGGAGAGTGCGGTGCTGATAACACCAAGGCCATGGGTTCGGATCCCATATAGGGATGGCCGGTTAGCTCACTGGGTGAGCGTGGTGCTGACAACACCAAGCCAAGGGTTAAGATCTCCTTACCGGTCATCTTTAAAAAAAAAAAAAAAAGAAGTGAAATAACTTCAAGGCATCCTGCCTCCGCCTCCTCCCCCAAAAGGAAGCCTAGGCAGAGGCTCCTGAGGTCTCCGATAAAGAGACCTAGTAATGAAACCACTGTTGCAGGGGCTGGGAATGCAAATATGTGAAAGAGCAAACGTTAGTTTTATTGTATTTAGAAGTTTGCAATATTATTGAAGAGTTCTTTGACTATAAATATTTAGCTTCTTGAATTTTCTTTTTTTTTTTTTTAAAGATGACCGGTAAGGGGATCTTAACCCTTGACTTGGTGTTATCAGCACCACACTCTCCCGAGTGAGCCACGGGCCGGCCCTGAATTTTCTTTTGAACTAGACTTAGTATTACACTAGTTTCTTCATTAATGAGTTAAATTAATCTTTGTCACATGCTTGCTCTATTTGTGAGTCATGTTTTTAACCTTTTGATGATTATACTATGACAGTGGCAGTGTTGAGCATGGATTGGAAGTGACGAGTGAGAAGCGAGGCTGGGGGGGGAGGTGTCCTTAGAAGGCTATTTAGGGAATCGTGATGAGGCAGTGTGAGGGCCTGACCTACAGCTGTAGCAGGGAGAAAGGAAAGAAGCGGGTGGACAGGGGAGACACGGAAGCAGGGTAACCTATTGGTATGGTAAATGCTGAGAAGAGATATGCAGGAGGAATGGGGTGGGAGGTGTATGGGAAGAAGGAACGTAGAAGCCCAGTAAAGCTTCTGGCTTAGAAAACTATCCCCTGCAGGGCCAAGTCTCACTGGGCTTGTGCTTATCTTATCGTTAACATGTGAGAAACTGGATAATGCTTAGAAATTACCCAGGTGTAGGACTGGGGCAACAGCTGTTACTAAATGCCTCTATAGCTTCTAATGTGAAAAGCATTTAGAATTACCGTCAGGTAGAAAAGCACTCAGGCCCTTTTCTTAAAAAAAAAAAAAAAAAAAAGCAGGGGGGGGAGGGCACAGAGTATAAAACACAGCAACTAGAGAAAAACCCCAGGGTGAACCTTTTCTTATCATACACCCCAAGGAACTTGTTCCCAGCCCACCTCCCTTCCTGGTTTCTTAACAGCTTCTGGCCACTTCATCCTGGGACCCAACCAGAGTGAGCTCAGCAAATGCAAGCTCTTTTAATATTTGAGACGTTATTAAGAAATGTGGCCCACATGTGGAAAAATCACATCGTGAATCCCAAATTCAAGGAGAGGGTTATAAACTAGATCGTGAATTCGTTGGAGGTTGGAACCATTTCACTCATTTTGATGTGGGACCCAGTGGCTTGGCCGTCCCTCGCCCTCCAGCACCACCCGGGACTCCAGCTCTCACTCCCAGAGCTTCCACCCAGCTCGAGCCACTAAGCCACAAAGCTCTTGCTTTGCACTCTCCTGACAGTAGGGGGGATGCCCAGCCCATATGAAGGCCCAGCTAAGGAGGGTTGGTTTTGTTTTGTTTTGTTTTGTTTTCACTTTTTATTTTGGAAGTTCAGATTTACACAAAGGTTGCAAAGATAGTATGTAGAGGTTCCTGTGTAAACTTTACCCAGCTTTCTCTGAGGTTAATCTTATATAATTATGGTACATTTGTCAAAACTAAGAAGTTAACACTGGTACAACCCTATTAACTAAACTATGGATCAGCTTTTCCACTAATGTCCGTTTTCAGTTCCAGGATCCAATCCAGGTACCACATTGCATTTAGAGGGGTCATTGTTTTTAATTATACCCACCTCCCATAAAACTTAGTGACGTAAAATCTCATTATTAACACTACAGGTGTTCCTCCACTTATCATGGGGCTATGTCCTGATAAACTCATGATAAGTTGGCGCAGTCCGTGCCATGGCAGGATCCTAAAGGAATCAGCTTGGGCTGCCGTCTCTGAGTTGGCAAGGCCGCCGGAGGGAGAGCTGTTGGCAAGGCCGCAGCTACGAGCACTTGCTACAACCGTAAGGGCTCCTGCCTCGGCTTCGTGGTACTGCTTTTGCTTTCTCTTTTGATGTTTTGGTTAGCGTAGAAGGTCTCTGAATTCCCAAAAGATTATAAAAATAACACAAATGGGCCGGCCCGTGGCTCACTCGGTAGAGTGCGGTGCTGATAACACCAAGGCCACGGGTTCGGATCCTATGTACGGATGGCTGGTTTGCTCACTGGCTGAGCGTGGTGCTGACAACACCAGGCCAAGGGTTGAGATCCCCTTACCGGTCATCCTTTAAAAAAAATTAAAAAAAAAAAAAAAAATAACACAAATGATTTTGCGGTCATTGAACTAAACATTACCACAGAGGATCCGAGTAAATTGGACAATTTAAAATTATCCCCTTATGATAAATTGACCACACCAACATCATTTACTGGAGATTGTATTAATGGCAAGAGAATGGTTGGCATTAATGAGAAATTA
>NW_007727526.1:309781-336227 GCF_000696425.1 Galeopterus variegatus
AAGAATAAGAGAGTACACCTAGTTTTGTGAGGGATGGTGCTGTGCACAAGGACACTTTAATATTTAGATCAAGATTACAGGGCCACAGCCAATGCATTTCCTTAAAATGTGCATGATAATGCTGCTCAAATATCCACTGTTCTTTTTCCATATGAACAGTAGGTTCATTCCATTAGAACATAAAATCATTGGGCCGGCCTGTGGCTCACTCGGTAGAGTGCGGTGCTGATAACACCAAGGCTGTGGGTTCGGATCCTATATAGGGATGGCCGGTTTGCTCACTGGCTGAGCGTGGTGCTGACAACACCAAGCCAAGGGTTGAGATCTCCTTACCGGTCATCTTTAAAAAAAAATAAAAATAAAAATAAAAAGAAAAAGAACATAAAATCATTAGATCCCCATTAGAATTTAAGTTTAACATTTTTCCTTTTAGCAAAGTTGTATTTAACCAAAATAGCTGCCACCCTGTTAACAGGGTGGATATTAACCACAGCTTGCTAACAGAAAAAGGTCACAAGATAACTTCAACACAATGAAGGGATGGTTTCTATCTGATAACCTGATTCCAGGAAAAAGAAGCATGAGATGATCACCTGAGATATGCTGACAAAAGGAAAGGACTGGCTGACCTCTAAAATAGTTTCCTCCCTGCTTTTTGGACTATTGATTTAAGCTTGCTGATACAATAAAAATAGTACCCAAAGCCCCCCTGCAGAAAAAAATCTAAATAAAAGGCATTATCTCATGCTCTACTGGGCTCCAGCTGCAACACGCTGACAGGTCTCCATCTGTGTTTGTTATTTTCACCGACCCTCTCCTTCCCTTTTCGGGTACCCACCCCTCGCTGAAGCTGGACTTCGGCAATAAGTTGAAAATATTGTAAATCAAAATGCATTTAATATACCTAACCTTCTGAACACCACAGCTTAACCTAGACTACCTGAAATGTGCTCAGAACAGTTATAGTAGCCTACAGTTGGGCAAAATCATCTAACGCAAAAGCCTATTTTATAATATGTTGAATATCTCATGTAATTTATTGAATATTGTACTGAAAGTGAAAAACAGAATGGCTGTGTGGGTACTCAAAGTAGAGTTTCTACTGAACGCATATCGCTTCCCCACCATTGTAAATTCGAACCACCGTAAGTCAGGTACTTTAGAACAACAACTAGTATGGGTTGAATATTTGCCCCTCCAAAGCTCATATTGGAGCTTAATCCCCAAATCCCTGCTGTGAAATCTGAAAGGTGGTTCCTTTAAGAGGTGATTGGACCATGATGGCTATGTGCTCATGAATAGATTAATCCATTTATGGATTAACGGATAAAGGGGTTATTACGGCGGTGGCACTGATAGCTTCATAAAGAGAGGAAGAAGCACGTTAGAATGTTCTCTTGCTGAGTCCTTGCTATGTCATACCCTGCGTCACTCTGGGATTCTGTATAGTCCCCACCAAGAAGGCCCTCACAAGTTGTGCCCTGCGGACTTTAGACTTCCCAGCCTCCAAAACTGTAAGAAATAAATTTCCTTTTCTTTATAAATTACCCAGTTTTAGGTACTCTGTTATAAGCAACAGGAAACAAATACAATAGCTGGGCACTTACACAGTTAATACTTAAAACAATATTATGCGTATTTGATTGATGAGACTCGGAGAAGCTAATTACCTTGCTCAAGAAAATACTTCTAGACCTTTTTAGGACCTCTCAAGATTGGGTAGTCACCTTTTTATGTGCTGTCCCATCACAGCATTTACTACACAGTCCCACCTATTAGACTAGAAGCTTCAGGTGCTAGGAACTTTGTTTTGTTCACTGCTGTCTCCCTCCTATCTAGCAGTCAGGCATAGAGAGACGCTCCAAAAAATACTGTTTGGATGAATGACTGAATGCAGGCTAATCCTATAAGTATTGTTGTATTCAGAAAACTTGTGATTCCTTAGAATTTACCATTCATTGTCTGTCTTCTCCTACTAGAAGGTAAGATCTATGGAATACAGACAGTTGTGTTTTGCTCCTTGCTGAATCCTCAATGCCTGGAACAGTGCTTAGAACTGACACGTGGTAAGTGTCAATAATATTTGCTGAACGAATGTGTGGAAAGATAGATTTCCTTCTTTGGCTGACATCACCCTGTCTTTTTGTGACACGACATCAATGTATTTTTTTCTGATGCTGATCTCAGTAAGATAATGCTCGAGAACAACCACGACATTGGGACATGGGTGAGTGGGTGAATTCTCAATGCTCTGGCTTCCTGAGTTAAACATTCACATGCAGCTGACTCATGATCAGACGGGAGCCACAGGAATGCTGTCCCCATGAGCACTGCCTGCAGGAAGGTGGCACTGGCAGTCAGCACAGGTGGTCTGTGGACTCTACACTGCATAGTGTTGATCCGGCACCAGCAAAATCATGACTCAAAGCCACTGTGCTCTTGAGTTCCATGCCACACTCATCTCCCTTTCACCACAGTGCAACTCCTGGAGAAGCAGAAGAAATAACCTGCTTATAACAATCATTAGTTTCATTTTCTAAGGAGACTAGTTCCTCTTGTCAGAACTCTTCTATTTCAAATTTATTCTTTTTTTTTCTGTTATTAGTGACAAAGTAACAATCACCTTCACATGAAGGAAAACTAGAATGTAGGAAAAAAGTCATCATCCCAACACAAGTATGGTTGGAATTTTGTATGTATTTCCTTCCTCCTTTTCCCCTGAGAGTATATTATATGTGCTTATCTAACTCGTTTGTGTTCTGCTTTTTTCATTTAACACTGTATTATGTTTATAAACATAAGGATCTTTCCATGCTGTTAGAGTTTATAACCATCTATTTAAATGCCTTACCACACATTTAAGGATCTTCACATATATTATTCATTTCATTGTCAGATATGCCAGGGAAAGTCATCCAAAGAGTTTGAAAAACAAAAAGTCAGGGCACTTAATATCTTTATCTTGAGTGTCACTATTAAAAAACAAAACTTGGGACCAGCCCGTGGCTCACTCGGGAGAGTGCGGTGCTGATAACACCAAGGCCCCGGGTTCAGATCCTATATAGGGATGGCCGGTTTGCTCACTGGCTGAGCGTGGTGCTGACAACACCAAGTCAAGGGTTAAGATCCCCTTACCGGTCATCTTTAAAAAAAAAAAAAAAAACATACAGATGATAAGCATGTGAAAAAATGGTCATCACCATTAGCCATCAGGGAAATGTAAATTGAAACCATACTACACACCTACTAGAATGGTAAAATTAAAAGACTGACCATGCCAACTGCTGACAGGGATGCAGAACACCTGGAATTCTCATGCATTGCTAGTGAGATTATAAAATTGCAGCCACTTAAAAAAAAAATATATATATATATATAATAAAATTATAGCCACTTAGAAAATAGTTTGGTAGTTTCTTATAAAGTTAAACAAGTAGCTGTCATATGACTCAGCAATCCCATCTTAGGCATTTACCCAAGAGAAACAAAACCATGTCTACACGAAGACCTCTATGTGAATGTTGATAGCAGCTTTACTCATAATAGCCCCAAAGTGGAAACAATCCAAATGTCCATCAACCGATGAATTAATATACAAATTATGGTATATCCATACAAAGGAAAACTAGTCAGCAGTAAAACAACAGACTGCTGATAAACACAAAAACACAGATCAATCATAAAACATGCTATGTGAAAGAAGCCAGACACAGAAGGCTACTCCAAACTGTTTTCACTCATACGCTTCTGACACCAGATATGCGGGTTTTTTCCATACCAACAACCAGTTCTCTAACTCTCCAGACACCAGCTGGGTGTTACTACAATTCAATTCAATTCTGCCACAAACAACCCGGACTTAGTGTCAGATTCCACAGGTTTGAAGATACAGGCCCACAAGACTACCCTCACTTCAGATGCCATTGTCAAGTCCCAGATGCCACCTATACTGCTGACCAACTGGGAACCAGTTGGGGATTACCTTGACACCTCCTCAAGTTTAATAATTTGCTAGAATAGCTCAGAGAACTCAGGGAAACACTTTACTTATGTTTACTAGTTTATTATAAAGCATACAACTCAGAAACAGTGAGATGGAAAAGAGGCATAGGGCAAGGTATGGGGCAAGGGACATGGGGTTTCCATGTTTTTTCCAGGCATGCTACTTTCCCAGCACCTAAATGTGTTCACCAACCCCAAAGCTCTCCAAATCCTGTTGTTTAGGGGTTTCTTTCTATGGAAGTTTCATTACATGAGCATGACTGATTAAATCATTGGACATGGGTGATTGAACTCAACCCCCTACCTCTTCCCCTCCCCAGAGCTCAGGGCTGGAGCTGAGAGTTCCAACTCTCTAATAACTCCTTGGTCTTTCTGGAGACCAGCCCCATCCTGAAGCTATCTAGAGGCCCCCAACCACCAGTTATCTCACTAGCATGCAAAAGATACTCACTGCTCCAGAGATTCCAAGGGGTTTTGGGAGCTGTGTGCCAGGAACTGGGGATAAAGGCCAAATATAAGGGCCAGCCTGTGGCTCACTTGGGAGAGTGTGGTGCTGATAACACCAACGCCATTGGTTCAGATCCCTATATAGGGATGGCCGGTTCACTCACTTGAGAGAGCGTGGTGCTGACAACACCAAGTCAAGGGTTAAGGTTCCCTTACTGGTTATCTTTAAAAAAAATAAAAAAATAAAAAAATAAAAAGGCCAAATACTTATTTCTTATTATGCCAAAGCTGCATACTATGTGATTCTATTTATCCCATTTTGGAAAAGGCAAAACTATAGGTGACAAAAATTAGATTTGTGGCTGCCAGGGGTGTGGGTGAGGGAAGGGGTTGACTGCAAAGGGCAGGAGGGAACTATTGTGTCTATTGGGAATGTTCTATATTGGGGTTATTTGACTAAACGCCTTTATCAGAACTCATCAAACTTTATTCTTTTTTTTTTTTTTTTTAAAGATGACCGGTAAGGGGATCTTAACCCTTGACTTGGTGTTGTCAGCACCATGCTCAGCCAGTGAGCAAACCGGCCATCCCTATATAGGATCCGAACCCGTGGCCTTGGTGTTATCAGCACCACACTCTCCCGAGTGAGCCACAGGCCGGCCCCCGAACTTTATTCTTAAAAAAGGAATTGTCCTGGATATAAAGTATAATTAATAAATCTGACTTCAAATAAAAGCCATTTCCTTCCCTCACCTTTTGCAAATCCCTCACCCTCAAAGGATGTGATATATTTATTTTAGATTGCTGTAAAGGGATGAAATAAAAATTCCATTAATGAGCACCTGGTATAATTTGCACACAAATGTCCACTGTCCGCATTAAGCACCACTTGCAGAATACGGTTCAGTAGAATTTTTCAGGTATCTTTGGTCGAAAGCTCCTCTGCTTATCCATGGTTTTAGACTGGATGCTTCTCCTCTTTTGGGCCTCTCTATACTCCACATTCTGCTACTTTAGTAACTCTTTTTGGCTCCTCCTCTTTACCTTCCGTTTTTTTCTCCTTCTCCTTTGCATTCTGTTCTTTTGCCACAAGTCGATAATTGATGCCCATGCCAATGAAGAGATAGATACCTGCAATAATTAGGATCACACCACATGCCCAGTATGTGTATTTGTAGTCTCCATATATGTCACTAAGATGACCTAAAGATGTTTAAAAAAAAAAAAGTTATGTTGATAAAAATAAACAAGGGTACCCTTTCCCAAACTAAGCCTAAGGATCCACTCACAACGAAGATGTCGATCCAATCTTCAAGGAGCCCACAAATGACAAATAGTACAAAAAGGAATTGTTAAAAATGATCTGATCTTCTTGGGCCGGCCCGTGGATCACCTGGGAGAGTGTGGTGCTGATAACACCAAGGCCACAGGTTCGGATCCCTATATAGGGATGGCCGGTTGGCTCACTTGGGAGAGCGTGGTGCTGACAACACCAAGTCAAGGGTTAAGATCCCCTTACCAGTCATCTTTTTTTTTAAAAAAAAGAAACTTAGCCACCACTGTGACTGTTAAGAGGGTAAGAAATCCTCTTATTATGGTAATTGAAAGTTGGAGCTTTAAAGAGGTGATTAGATTGTAGGACCATGCCATCGTGAATGGATTAAAAATGGTGGTCAAGGGCATGGTTCTGAGGGCATTAAAAGAAGAGGAGAGTCTGTCTTCTCTCTCTCTCCTCTCTCTGCTTCTACTATCTTGCAATGTGAGACCCCTGGGTTGCCATTGCCAGCACTAGATGAACTTTGGACTTCCCAGCCTCAGAAACTGTAAGCAATAAACTTCATTTTCTTTATAAATCACCCAGTTCAGTGTACTTTGGTATAAGCAACAAAAGTGGACTAATACACAGGGTGTCATTCATTCAGCAGTATTTATTGAGCCTCTATTTACTGGTTCTGCTGGACCCCAAGGATAAGGATGAGCAGAGGAGAGATCATCCACAGTTTGAAGGAGAAGAGAGATGTTAAATAATTACACAAGCTGTGGCAGTGCTACAAGGAGGGTACTGAAAGCAGAAAATAGGAGGTTGGGACTGGTAAGTGGGGACAGGAAGGCTTCCCATAAAGTGTCCACTAAGCTGAGACTCACAGGAAAACAGGAATTATCTTTGAGAAAGGGGATGAGAAAAGGACCCGCGCAGGACAGCAAGGCAAAGGCACAGTGGTAGGACACGAGACTGGGGAGACAGGTGAGGCCAGGCCATGCAGTGCTTTGCAAGTCACATTTAAGGAATTTGATCTCCCCCCTAAAAGCAATGGGAAGCAACTGGAGAGTTTTAAGGCATTTCTAAGAGGTCTGAACTACAGAGTTCTAAGAGACTGAATAACAGCTAGAGTGGGCACAGGTAGACCAGTTAGGAGGCTCCTGTTAGGAGCAGCCCAGGTAGGAGAGGAGCTTTGAATGCACATAGGGTGGTAGTTGTCATGGAGAAAGATGGGCAGATTAGAAAAAGACTTAGGAGATGAGGGCTGGCTGGTTAGCTCAGCTGGTTAGAGCACAGTGTTGATAACAACAAGGTAATGGTTCAGATCCCTGTACCAGCCAGCTGCCAAAAGAAAAGAAAATTTGAGAGACAAAAACTGACAGGATGGGCCGGCCCGTGGCTCACTCGGGAGAGTGCAGTGCTGACAACACCAAGGCCCCGGGTTCAGATCCCACATAGGGATGGCCGGTTAGCTCACTGGCTGAGCGTGGTGCTGACAACACCAAGTCAAGGGTTAAGATCCCCTTACCGGTCATCTTTTAAAAAAAAAGAAAATTTGAGAGATAAAAACTGACAGGACTAAGCAAATGAATGGGTGTAGAGAGGAGTGAGGGAGGAGAAATTTTAAAAAGTCTGTAGTGAGTCTTCTTTAATGAATCCTTACTTTATACTGCATAATCTCAAAAGGATCAGTAACATCTGGAGGAAGGCCAAATTATTATATTTTTATTAATTAATAATTTTTAATTGTTAAGAATTTAGTATTCTTAGAGAATAATCCATCAGATTTTATGACCACTTACTAGATATGTGATCTTGGGCAAATTATTTCAATTTTAGAAGCCTCTATTTCTTTGTTTATAAAGTGGGACAATGACAGTCCTACCTCATAGACTTGTGAGATGTGACAAGATACCTAAAATGATTAGGACAGTCTCTGCTACACTGTGAGCCCTCACCTGATAGCTATTGTTATTATTTTAAATATTACTACTAATATTTAAAATTTAATTCCATGATTAAAATGAAACCACCACTAACATTTTAAAGGTGGAGTTGTACATTACACATTTTTCTATAATAAGCATGTTACTTTTTTTTTTTTTTCTAAAAATGATGACCGGTAAGGGGATCTTAACCCCTGACTTGGTGTTGTCAGCACCACGCTCTATCAAGTGAGCCAACCGGCCATCCCTATATAGGGATCCGAACCCTTGGCCTCGGTATTATCAGCACCACGCTCTCCCAAGTGAGCCACGGGCCGTCCCTCCCAACATGTTAGTTTTATAATGAGAAAAAACATTTTAAAAACATTGATGTTTGTAACAATACTTGATCGCCCTTCAGCTTGAGGGTTCAATTTAATTTGATTCTGTAAGTACCTGAGCAATTATGCTGTACCAAGCATTTTGCCAGCACCGCAGTACAGAAATGAGAAACACTTGCTTTTTTTTTTTTTTTTAAAGATGACCGGTAAGGGGATCTTCACCCTTGACTTGGTGTTGTCAGCACCATGCTCAGCCAGTGAGCTAACCGGCCATCCTTATATGGGATCCGAACCCGGGGCCTTGGTGTTATCAGCACCGCACTCTCCCGAGTAAGCCACGGGCCAGCCCGAAACACTTGCTTTTGACCATCAAACAGTTCACTAGTCTTTGCTTTCTATCACCTTTTCAATCTCATATGCTTGTTTTATGAAAATAGAGTCACAGAGGTAGGGAGACATACTGTACCTAAAAGTGGTGGTCCCAGGAGGACAGGACAGCATTCCACAATGGTCACCAATCCCACAGCGCTGGAGAACTTCTGGGGTCCGACGAGGTCCATCAGTGTTTCAAACAATACTGAGCTGAACCACCCAAAGGCAAATCCAAGGAATCCCGCATAGACACAGAACCCAGTATAGCTGGTGGCTAAAGGCAGTACCATGTGACACACTCCGTTTGCAATAATAGAAGCAGCAAAGTAATACTGAATTCGAGGTCTTATCCACTTTGTGTTAGCTACAAATCCCATAGAAGGTCTGGCTATAATATCGACAAAAGACATAATAGAAAGAAGGAAGGCAGACTTCTCACTAGCGTAATGTTGACTCTTGGCGTAACTACTAAGAAAGACTAAAGGCGTAGCCAGTCCAAAAGACATTATCACGTTACCAGAGAGGTACAGTACAAAGCCTCTGTGAGTAAACAAGGTTAGGTCCAGAAATTTTTTAAGTGTTTGGAAAATGGATTGTTTCTCCTCTTTGGGGTTTCCATCATTAAGTTCTACATTGGCATCACCTGAACCATTTTTTGTCTCAGATTTTCCAGCTTCCTGAAGAGAATCTTTAGACCTAGCTTTCCCTTCCTTGGTTGGCTTGGGCCCTATTGGTCGCATCAGGGCTCCAGCTACACAGCAGTTTAGCAATAAGCCCCCCAAAATTAGGAAGCTTCCTCTGCAGCCAAAGATGTCAAAGAAAACCTGGTTGAGGGGGGCCAGGGCAGCAAGGAGCACAGGGCTGCCTGCCATGGCCAGTCCATTTGCCAGTGGTCGCCTCTTGTAGAAATACTTTCCAATCATGGTCAGAGCTGGATTCAAGTTGAAGGCAAGCCCAAGACCTGGGAGGGAGGGAAAAAAAACTGCATACTATAATGAATGATGGAAACGTATTTGTTATTAATTAACTAGACAAAAAAACTAAATGGAAAGAAGATAAAATCATCATCAGTATGAGAGAGGTTATTATAACTAATAGACCATTAGGTGGACTGTTATCAAATAAGTACTTACAGGCTGGCCAGTTAGCTGAGTTGGTTAGAGTGCAATGTTATAACACCAATGTCAAGGGTTCAGATCCCCATACTGGCCAGCCACCAAAAATAGATAAATAAATAAATACAGACATAAAGTCTCTCTATGTAGCAAATACCAGACTTACATGCAACATTAAAATAATGCTTTTCACTAGCAACCAAAAGAATAATAAATGTAGAATCCTATATTTAGTTTCATACTATTAGCTTTCCTGAGGAACAGGGAATTGAACACAAAAAGGAGAGAGAATAAATCTTATAAATTCATAAGTAAGATAGCAAGCAAGCAAAAATATTTTGGGGTAGTAAAAATATAACATTGTCAAAGATGCCAATACTACCCCAGTAAATCCATCTGTTTAATGCAATTTTTTTTTTTTTTTTTTTTTTTGACTGGTATGGGGAGCACAACCTTTGGTGGGTGTCGCCCACACCACGCTCAGCCAGCGAGCGCACCGGCCATCCCTATATAGGATCCGAACCCGCGGCCTCGGCGCTCCCAGAGCTGCACTCTCCTGAGTGAGCCACAGGATCAGCCCTGTTTAATGTAATTTTTATGAAAATATCAAGTATTTTATTTTTCAAATGAGGCAAAATGACTGTAAAATACACCAGGAGAACAAATACATTAGAAATATGTGAAAGAGATAAATACTTGGTAGAGCCAACTCTAACAGATATATAAATATGCTGTACAGCTACAATAAATGGAATAGTGGTGTGGCATTTCTTCAAATATAGAAAAACTGATCAATGAACATAGAAAGTCCAGGAACAGAACCAAAAGATAAATTTAAATTTAAATTAATAGGGAAACAGTGGATTTTTCAATCAGTGGGGCTGGGACAAATAATTATCCCAGTAAGCTCCTGAGAGGTCTCCCATTCTTGCCCCTCTACTAGGTAAACCAGACTAGGATACTCCCATTTCAGTCTTCCTAGTGGCTTCCCATCCATCACTCTTCACCCTGGGTTAGGAAGCCCATGATTTGTCCCTTACTTACCTCCATGTTCTCATTCAGTCTATTCTCACATGTGCTAAGCATGTTACTGCCCTAGGACTTTTACCCTAGATGTTCCCCTAGATTTTCACAAAGGAGCCACCTTTGTGGCTCCAAGTTATTCAGATTTTAACTCTAAGTCACCACCTCAGGGCCAGCCCCGGGGCGCACTCGGGAGAGTGCGGTGCTGGGAGCGCAGCGACGCTCCCGCCGCGGGTTTGGATCCTATATAGGAATGGCCAGTGCGCTCAGTGAGCGAGGGGTTGCAATCCCCTTACTGGTCACGAAAAAAAGACAAAAAAAAAAAAAAGTCACCACCTCAGAGAGGCCTGCCCTTTAGGGACTATCTAATCCTTCTCCATGAAAACTCTGTTCTAAGTTTTTGCATAGCATTTATTACTGTCTGATACTTTTCTTATTTATTCACTTATTTGTTGGTCTGTTTATTGACTGCTTCCTTCACTCTAGAGCAGGAATCTTGTCTATCATGTTCCTCTATCCCCACAGTGCTTGGAATAGTGCCTGGCATACAGTAGGGACTCATAAGTATTTGCTGAATAATAACACCAATGTCCAGGGTTTAATCCCTGTGCCAGCCAGCTGCCAAAAATATAAATAAGTAATTAATTAATAAATATTTGTTGAATGAATTAATAATTGAAGTAATGAGCAGTCTGAATAACCATGTGGGAACCAATAAGATTATATTACTTCCTTTTTATGTTATTAAAATATTCTGGATGGATTAAAATATTTAAATGTTTAAAAATTTAACTAATGTACTGAAAGTATAGATCAAAAAAGATAAAACCTGTTATCAGCATTATCTCATATCCTGCAGGTCGGACTGTAAACGACTATAACCTTTCTGAAAGAATAATTTAGTTAATCTTATCAAAAACCTATCCCCCCCAGTTATTCCACTTCTAAAAATTCATCCTAAGGAAATAATAATTACACAAAGATGAACCAAGAAGCACTATCTATCATAGAAATACTATTTATTAATAGTAAAAACATAAACAGACTAGATGTCCACCACTTAGAGAGTGATGAAATGAATTATCCATCCAATGTAAAGATAAAGGCCACTAAAGTATATTAAGTGAGATGCAGAACTATGTGCATGAAGTATTAAGTTTTAAAAAATAGTTACAAACATTATACATAATCTCATCTCTTTGTTCTAAAAAAGTATGCATATGGGCATAGAAAAATATATGAGTGGATATGGCATAAAAATATTAATGGTGGGCTTTGTTTGAATTGTAGAGCTACAGGTGACCTATCATTCATTAGGAGTTTCATTTTCCTAATTTAGCTATTTAAGCTAACTTAGCTATAAAAGAGGGAGGGAGGGCTGGCCCATGGCTCACTTGGGAGAGCGTGGTGCTGACAACACCAAGTCAAGGGTTAAGATCCCCTTACTGGTCATCTTTAAAAAAAAAAAAAAGGGGGAGGGAGAGTTCTCACATGTGCCCTTCACCCCTTGAAAATGGCTCTCTACCTAAAAAGGAAGAGCCTACCAGAAAATTCCTGCTTTGTATCTGATGTTCTCTCCTGCACCAATTTGAGTCAATTTCTTCTTGAGTGCAAGGGTTTGAAATGAGTGGGAATAGCTGACGACTACACTTTCAACAACTCACCACACACCCCTTACCCTATCTTTCTTAGGACTAAAAAAAAAAAAAGAAAAAGAAAAAAATACTTTCTTTCAACCCATTTAACAAACAAAAATCACCCCTTAAGTGGCAGAACTTTCTTTAAAAGCTTGCTTTTCTAGTACTTTTAAATTAACATATCTACAGCTCTTAAACATAAAAACCCCATGATTTTTCTTTCTTTTTTTTTTAAAAAGATGACCGGTAAGGGGATCTCAACCCTTGGCTTGGTGTTGTCAGCACCACGCTCAGCCAGTGAGCGAACCGGCCATCCCTATATGGGATCCGAACCCGTGGCCTTGGTGTTATCAGCACCGCACTCTACCGAGTGAGCCACGGGCCGGCCTAAAACCCCATGATTTTTCTAATTAAGAATTTTTATTTCTCAAAAGAATTGGTAGATGAATGTGACAAATAGTACACACAAAAATTACTTGTAAAAATACATCAGTAGCAACTCACCTCCGATGACTCCAATACACAGGTAAAGCTCCTGTACAGTGTTAGAGAAAGAAGCCGCAATCAAGCCACAGCCTGACAAGCAGCCACCAACTATCATGACCGGACGACTGCCATATCTATTCACCAGGATACTGCTGATAGGACCTAGGAGAGAACAAACAACTTAGGAATGTAGAGGAGAAGCCCACTTCTCACATCCACACCCACACTAGGCATTACTGGCAAGAAAGGGTGCCCAGACAAAAATCCCCCACTCCCCAAAATAAACAGATAAAAGGAAGGTAAGGAATATTGCTTTCTATCATTATTTCAGAGTCATAGGTTTGTGTCATGGAAAAAAATAGCATTGATTGTACATCTTTTATACATCTAGAACATACTAGATAGATTTTAACCGAATTATAAAAGACCTTAACCTAGCTCTTACAAGGCAGAACAGGCTGCAAATACCCTAATTATAAGTATATATAGGATTCTTCATGTATCTAGAATATTATAAACATACAAGGGTGCTTCAAAAAATTGGGGGAAAAACAGAATTAAAAGATAATATGAATCTTTCCGTGAACTTTTTGAAGTAACTTCCATATGTAGCAAGTTTTCTCTGTTTTTAATTTTTAAGATAGGCATCTGGAGCCCATCTTTACACATGAATATGATGAGATGGATGAACAAATCTGACCAAACTTTGGACTTTAGAGCGTATTTATAAACTAGCTAAAATGTGTTTTGTTTCTCAGAGAAAACAACAATAACAAAACCAAAACGAGAAAGAAGGATGCCTACCATGACCACTTTTCTTCAGCATTATACTGGAAGTCCAAGCCATTGCAATAAGACAGGGGGAAAAAAAAGGTGTAAGGAAAAGGAAAGGAAGAAACCAAACTATCAGTATTTGCAGGAGATATGTTTGTATATCTAAAAAACTTTGAAAGAATCTACCAAAAAACTATTGGAAATAACAACAGTTTAGCAGGGTTACAGGATATTCAATTAAAATGCAAAAACCAATTGCCATTCTATACACCAGCAACAAACAGAAAACGTAGTTTTTTTTTTTTTTTTTTTAAAAAGATGACCGGTAAGGGGATCTTAACCCTTGACTTGGTGTTGTCAGCACCACGCTCAGCCAGTGAGCAAACCGGCCATCCCTATATAGGATCTGAACCCGCGGCCTTGGTGCTATCAGCACCGCACTCTCCCGAGTGAGCCACGGGCCGGCCCAGAAAACGTAGTTTTAAAGAAAGTTACCCTTTATAATAACACCTGCTTAATAAGACATAATTGACCTAACAGAACACACAGTTTCTATGTAGCTTTTATTGATAAAAGAAATGAAATATATGACTCTAATCATATAGCTTTGAGAATTAATATTTAAAATTCTTCACTGATAAAGACATCAAGAACAAAACGTACGTGATACAGAGCTTTTGTCTGTCTATTGAAAGTTAAAAGAATAGGCCTTAGTGGGTACTTACCTCCGCCATACATAACAGCAAACATGATGGAGAATATCCAGGACACTTCACTGTTGGTGGCATTGAATATACCTTCAATTTCTTTGTAAAATACGGAAATAGATTTGCCAAATGCAAAAGAGAAGCCGATGGAAATGAAAGCTCCAACTACCACTGCCCACCCCCAGCCTCCCTCTGGGGGGGTGTATCCAACTGGACCTCCAACTGCCTGTGGCATTGTAAGTGTAGATGAATTCCAAAAATGCAGTTCAAATCCAAATATCTGAAGGATATGAAATTAAAACAATGTGTAACAAGTAGGTCAATAACAAAGCACTCTCACAAAACTCCTAACATTTATGTTACAAATAACCGGATTGTTTCTCAATGTTACTTGACCTCTGTTTAAACATAGTAGAAAAACAGTCTGAGTCATAGTATTGCCCATAATTTTTAGAGGTTTAAAGTTAAACACTCACCACCAGTTGAATTTTACACTGAAATCCTTTTTAATAAATGTAGTATTTTTTCCTCAAATTTGTAAGCATATCTGTTTCAATAATTGATATCAGTAATTTTCCACATTATCAAAGATAACCAAATATTCCATCTGACTTATCTGCTTGCAAAACTTACATAATACACACATTATAAAAGTTTCACAATTTAATATTTCCCATATGATTTCTCTCTTCCCAAAACCGATCCTCCAATATTTACCGAGTTTTTACTTTCTCTAGGATTTTACAGGCTGATTCAGGAGGGATATAGTAATATCCATAAGTCCCTAAACATATAGCAATTTACAAAATAAAAATCACTCCAAATATAAGATTCTTATTTAAGGGACTGAAAAGTTATCAAGTAAAGTTTGCCCTTCATCCAGCTTCTTAAATTGAAGGAATTTTTATCTATTATGTGACTAGAAAGATTCCTAAATGCCAGCTGATCAATAGTTAAAATCTGTAAAATGAACCATAATATCAGAAGCTGGTAGTTTTAAATCACATATTTTCCCTTTTCTTCTTCTTCTTTTTTTTTTTTTCCCCAGAAACCACTCAGACTGCATCCTGTCCCTGTTACTCTCCCAAAAGAAGAAATAAGAATGATCAATAGCTTATGGCGGCAAAGCAAAGCAACACCAAGAGCTGGCTTCACACTCCGGAGAGAACACTGCCTCCTCCTGGTGGTTTTCGGTGCTCCACATTTTCAGAGAAACTTCTCTAGTAAAAAAACTATAAAAACAATCCCTGAAAGTACAGTCTTTCACATATTTGTGTGTGTATATATTTGTGTGTGTATATGTACACATACATATACATTATATTTGGTGGGGGCAGCTGGCCAGTACAGGGATTGAACCCTGGACCTTGGTGTTATCAGCACCGTGCTCTAACCAACTGAGCTGACTGGCCAGCCCCCACCCCACCCTTGCCTTTAACTCACCCACTTACTAGTGGAGAGCAGAGTTAGAAAAGGAAATATAATGTAAGCTTATGAATTAGCAGCAGGTAAGAGAGCTTAAGAGCAAATTTACTGGTCTCCTTTAGAGAATTTATCCTCTCTTTTGATTTACTTAAGGCAACTTCAGTTGTATGTCCACATTAACCTTGCATCACTATGTGACCATGACCATTTCTGGCCACCTATAATTGGAGTACAGTGTTAATACTGTACAGGTAAAAGAATCTAATTTTTTACTCTTATATTTCTTAGTCTATAATACAAATCCTAGCATCCTATCCATAGAAGTCAACTTTTAAATAGCTAACCTACTAACCAATCTTAACACCTCAAATATAATTTAGCAAGTGATATTGTAGTGATAGAAAGAAAACAACTCCTAAGAATAGTCCTGGTAAAAAGACTAAAAGTCTCTAAACACTTTTAAAATTAAAAAAAATTTTTTTTTTTCTCCTATATAAAGATGACCAGTAAGGCGATCTTAACCCTTGGTTTGGTGTTGTCAGCACCACGCTCAGCCAGCGAGCCAACCAGCCATCCCTATACAGGATCTGAACCCATGGCCTTCGTGTTATCATACTCTCCCGAGTGAGCCACAGGGCAGGCCCTAAAATAAAATTATTATAGACATTTTTTTTTTCTCCTCTTTGAGACCGGCCGCACCACGCTCAGCCAGTGAGTGCACCGGTCATCCCTATATAGGATCCGAACCCGCGGCAGGAGCGCTGCCGTGCTCCCAGCACCACACCCTCCTGAGTGCGCCACAGGCTCGGCCCTATTATAGACATTTCTAAAAGCTTTATAAAATTATAAAATTCCCAAAGTTTGCACAACTTTTGTTAGATTTATTCCTAGGTATTTTTTGTTACTCTTGTAAATGGTAATTTTTTTTTTTTTTTTTTTAAAGATGACCGGTAAGGAGATCTTAACCCTTGACTTGGTGTTGTCAGCACCACGCTCAGCCAGTGAGCGAACCAGCCATCCCTATATGGGATCCGAACCCGGGGCCTTGGTGTTATCAGCACCGCACTCTCCCAAGTGAGCCACTGGGCCGGCCCTGTAAATGGTAATTTTAAAAAATCATTTTGTCAGTTGCTGGTACACACAATCAATTGTACACACGATTAATTTGTTTAAATAATAGCTTTATTGGTATATACTTCACATATCACAAAATTCATCCTTTTAAAGTGTACAACTCACTGGTCTTTAGTGTACTCACAGAACTGTACAACCATCACAGCTACCTAATTTCAGAACATTTTCATCACCCTAAAAAGAAACCCCATACCCATTAACAGTTCTTCCACTTTCTCTCACCCCAGCCCCTGACAACCACGTATCTACTTTCCATTTCTGTGGAGTTCCCTATCTCCACATTTTGTATAAATAGAATCATACAGTGTGTGACCTTTTGTGTCTAACATCTGTCACTTAGTATAATGTTTTCACAGTTCATCCATGTTGTAGTTTGTAGCAGCACTTCAGTCCTTTTTATTGCTGAATAATAGTCATTTCACAGATAGTACTACATTTTGTTTATCCTTCCAACTGATGGACATTTGGGTTCTCTTCACTTTGGGGCTATTATGAAAAATACCACTATGATATTTGTGTGCAAGTTTGTGTATAGACTTAAGTTTTCTTTTTTGTTTTTGGTGCTCTACACGTTCAGAGAAACTTCTCTAGTGACGAACTATAGAAATGACCCCTGAAAGTATAGTTTTCAATTCTCTTTTTTTTTTTGACCGGTCAGGGGATTGCAACCCTCAACACGGTGTTGTCAGCACAGCGCTCAGCCAGTGAGCACACTGGCCATCCCTATATAGGATCCGAACCAGTGGCCTCGGCACTACCAGGGCCGCACTCTCCCGAGTGAGCCATGGGGCTGGCCCCAATTCTCTTGAGTATATACCTAGTAGTAGAAATGCTGGGTCACATGGTAACTCTGCTTAACATAGTGAGGAACTGCCAAACTGTTTTCCGAAGTGGTTGCACCACTTTATAACCCCATCATAAAATGTTTGAGGGTTCCATTTTTTCACATCCTTGTCAACATTTGTTATTGTCTTTTTTATTTTTAACCATCCCAGTGTATATGAAGGGTTTGATTTTCATTGCCCTGACAACTAATGACGTTGAGCATCATTTTGTGTGCCTATTGGCCATTTATATATCCTCTTTGGGCATATGTCTTTAGATAAGTGTCTTCTCCTTTGGAGAAGATGTCTTTGGATGTTACACTTCTCACTGTGTAATGAAGATGAAAAAAAGGATTACTCAAAGCACCACGAGTGTGATGAGAAGCCCAAAGGGGCTGCACCTCAGCAACTCCTCTGTTAGAAGGAGAAAACTGGGTACAGCCCCAATTAAGAGTTAGCTTCTGTTTTTTATTATAAAGACAAGGAAGTTTCACAAGAACAATCAGTTGACACAATCATTCCGAAAGGACACAAAGACATGGGCAGTGTGACAAAAGTTATCTATGGCTAAGTATAGCTTAAACAATGGAAACTAGTAACAGCAGTAAAATTAACAATGTGACATTCCAAAGTACAATTTGTGAAAAGCTAAGTTGCTCAAACTGTGATTATTATCTAAAATATAACCTCTCCTTAAATGATTTAAGCAAAAGTTGCATTCTTATGATAAAATCTAAGTATTATTGTATCTAAAGTTTCCACCAGCAAACAGCTTGCCCCTAGCAAACATTTTTTCACATCTTTCCCTTCAGCAATTCTTAAAATCTCTTAACAGCATCCATATGACAACCACCTGTTAGCTCTAAAGTCATTAAAGCATACAATCCCATACATAAGCAGTGGTTAGAGTTGATTAGATGGGCTGTTGCCACGCTATCTGTAGACTGCTGTCTCCTATCTGAGGACTTTTGTCACATACATGCATTTACCTAAAATCCCTATTCTAAAAATCAAATAAGAATCAAGATTTCTAACCCTCTACATTTCCTCCCATTTAATTATTTTAAAAAATCAGAAGAGATCAAGGAGTTGGAGTCAATGATGGAAGCAAGGACATTCTGATGAAGAAGAATCAGCATTACTTTAACTTGACGAGTCCATTGGAACACGGAACATAACCATTTAATCACTTAGATCCTGTTGAGTTAATAGGTATGTGAGAAAGGATGGCCAGAAACAAATTTTTCAGTGTTGGAGGAACACTCGTTCTTTGAATTGTGGCTTCTGCTTGACTAATGAGACTTTTTAATCCACCCCAGGTTGGTATGGAGTTTGATGTCGGCATTGTCATTACTTGTGGGCTCATGTAGGTTGGAGTGGAGGTAGCTGTTGGTATCATCATCACTGGTGGTCTGATGTGTACCATTCCCGGTGGGATGAATTGAGGTGTGATGATGAGGCATTGAAACTCTGGGATCAGATTCGATTCTTCATCTGGTCTGGGGTTCCACATGATATGGTTTGACAGCCTTAGCAGGGATCCACAGTGGGCCTGTGGGTGAAAGAACAGAACCACACCCTCTTCTCCTTGTTAACAGTTCAACAGGTCCCAACCATTGTGGTCCCATCGGCCAGTGGTGGTATAAAACCAAGGTTTAGGTTTCTTTTAAGGAGGTATAAAGTGTCGTTCTGTGGTGGTTAAGTTTTGAGAATAGCAGTTTAAAAAATTTAGAGTAAACAAAGCCTTAAAGACCTGTTCATGGGGGTCCATTCCTATATCTATATTACCCCTCTTTTGTTTATTTAATTGAGATTTAAGAAGGCCATTAGCTCTTTCAACAATTGCCTGGCCAGTGGGGTTATATGGGATTCCTGTAACATGTTTAATGTTCCAGTTGTCACAGAATAATTGCAAGACTTTGGAGGTGTATGCCGGTCCATTATGTGTTTTAGTTTGACTTGGAATTCCCATGGCAGCAAAGGCAGAAAGACAATTTTTTAAATACGTTTAACAGTTTCTTCTGTTTGGGCAGCAGCATGAATAAGACCAGAGTAAGTATTAACAATAACATGTAAATATTAAAGGTGTCCAAAAGAGACATAATGAGTGACGTCCATTTGCCAAATTTCATTAGTATTTATTCCTTGAGGATTAACTCCTCCAGGGAAATTAGATTTAGAAAACCTCTGACAATTGGGACAAGCATGAACAATGTCTTGGGGTTGTTTGTAAGAAACCTGATGGGTGTTAGCCAAAGCTCCTGCCTCTTGATGAAGAAACTGATGAGAATCAATAGCCTTTTGCAAAACATTATTATACATAACAAAGTGATCAGCCATATCATTTCCAGTTGATAAAGGGCCAGGGAGACCAGAATGAGAACGTATGTGAGTTACATAGAAAGAATGATTTTTTTTTTTGAATAAGTTTTTGTAAATGTTGAAACATTTCAAATAAAAGAAAATCATTTCCCTCATGGATAGATGCATCTTGAATAACTTGTAAGGCCCCAACTACATAGGGAGAGTCAGCCACTAAATTAAGTGGCTGAGTGGAAAAAACGTTGTAAAGCTGCAATAGCAGCAGCCAGTTTAGCCCTTTGAGTGGACTTATGATGAATAGTAACAAAATGTTTCCAGATTCCCTGTTCCTGCTGTGTTATAGATCCCTTTTCTGATCTGCCAGAACCATCAATAAACACAGTTAGTGCTTGAGGGAGAGGAACAGGGGATAAGCAGGATTTTAATTGTACAGGCAGTAATTGAAGTCCTTGTAAGATTTCATCATGGGGTAATGAGAATTGTATCTTACCAACAAAATCAGCCATCTATCTGTAAAGACTCATTGTTCAAGGGCAGTGTAAAAATCAGTTTTAGAAAGACCAGGATTAATAATATCAGGATCATACCCAGTAAGCATTTGACAGTGGTGTCTACCCCTAGCGAGTAAATGAATATGTTGTTCTAATTTAGTATATAATTTCTTTTTTTGTTGATGGGGTAAGAAAATCCATTCAATGACTTCTATCTGAGGAAGAAATTGACAAAGCAAACCTGTAGGACTATGTCGGTCAATGACGAGATTTAACAATGCATGTTAATTGTCTGGAATGTAAAAAGAATTCAATCTTTTTTTTTTTTAAATTTTTTTAAAAGATGACCGGTAAGGGGATCTTAACCCTTGACTTGGTGTTGTCAGCACCACGCTCACCCAGTGAGCAAACCGGCTATCCCTATATGGGATCCGAACCTGTGGCCTTGGTGTTATCAGCACCACACTCTCCCGAGTGAGCCACGGGCCGGCCCTAATTCAATCTGTTTTAATTCTAATTTTGCTTGTTCAGATAAATAACAAGGGGAAGACAAATCAGGATCTCCCTTTAAGGTATTAAACAAATGTTGTAATTGATAAGTAGTAATACTCATGGAAGGGCAGAGCCAATTAATATGGCCATTCAAGCATATTTGTATTTTTGAATCTACAGTGTGTCTCTTATAGACAGTATATAGTTGGATCAGTACATAGTTTAGCAAATTTGCCTATATTAGTTTGGAGTTTTTGAACTGTGTTCATGAATTATTTGGAAATATAAATTTCCCTTCTCATACTGTCCTTTTCTGATTTCAATATCAATACTATATTAGACTCTAAAGTGAGTCAAAAGATGTTCTCTTTTTTCCTGATCTCAGGAAGAGTTTGTATAAGACTGGAATGATCTGTTCCTTGAAAGTACAGAATTGCACTTTCTTGGGAGAATTACTTGGTAGAACTTACCTGTAAAACCATTCAGGCATCATGTTTTCTTTATGGGGAGATTTTAAGTCATCAGCTTCACTTTTCTTAACAATTATAGGTCTATTCATTGCTTTTACTGCATTTTGAGTCTCTTTGTAGGGTACTTTCCTATCATTTCTTCCATTCTGTCAAAGTTTTCAGATTTACTGGCATAGAATTTGTAATCTCTTTATGGATTTGCGGCTGTGTCCCCTTTATCATTGATAGCTGTACCCTCTTTCCCGCCTTAATATCTATTTTATTAGTTTTCTTCAAAGAACATTCTTAGTTTTATTGATTCATTTTTCACCGTATCTTCCCCCCATTTCATTAAATTTCTACTATTTTTATTATTGCTTTTATTCTCACATTTCTGGAATTTATTTTTTCCAAACATAAAATGGATATTTAGCCAATTAATTTTTAGACCTACTTCTTTTCTAATATAAGCATTTAAGACTACAAATCTCCCTCTATATATCAATTTTACTGTATACTGTATAGTTCTTTGTTATTGTCTTAGGCTAGTCAAGTGAAGCCATGGGAAGTGCAGAAGAAACAATGCAATCTGTAACTAGTTGTGATCAATTAATTGTCAACAACATTGCACTTGAACCCTCCCATGCAGTTTTACATGTAATATTGTCATGAGCTCAGTTCCTAGTATTTAAAAAATTTCCATTGTGACTTCTTTGACCCAGAGTTATTCAGAGGTTTTTTAATTTCCAAAGGAAATCTTTTGTTTAGTTTTATTGCCTTTAATTAATAACACCTTGGCAAGATGACATGGTTTGTATAACTTGATTCTTTGATACCTGTTGAGATCTGCAGTTTTGTTTACCCAGGTATCACTTCAAATCAAACATTCACATATCAATGAGGCTTCTCTAGACCATCCTAGATTAAAGAGCAACCTCTCACTTCCCACTCCTTACCTTGCTTTATTTTTCTCCATAGTACCCCTCTAAAAGACTAACAAAATAAGAGTAAACACTCATTTAATGCTTTCTATGAGGCAGGCATTAGATTATGCATTTTACTTGATTAATTAAATGCTCTCAATAACCCTATGAAGTACTGTTACTATTTCCAAATTAGAGTTGGGCAAACTGACAAACAGAAAGCTTTAAGTAACTTGCTTAGGACGTGGTGCAGCAGAGATTCAAACCTAATCAGAACAGCTCCCAAGTCTGTGCTCTTAATGCACTAGGCTATGTTGCCTCTTATCGTTGTTAGTCTCTCCTAGCCAAAAAATAAGCTACATTGAAAACGGGGACTTTTCACAATGCTATATCCCTAGCCCTTTGATATGTAATAATACTCAACAAATATGAATGAATAAAGGAGAAAGGTAATGTAGCCAGAGGAGAGAATGGATGCTGGGCAGTCCTTAAACATGCACCTCACACACACCCTCCTAAACTGATACCCTGCACACTCAGATCTCATCTACTCCAGTGGCTTCATTACTATTTATGAGGTGACTCAATCACATATTTCCAGCTCAAATCACTGGCCACCCCAGAAGCCTGGGAGCCATCCTTCTCTCCTTTGCCCTCATGCCCCATATCTGACCAATCTAAATGGCTCCTGAATCTGTCCTCCTCTCCACTCTAAAAGCCACTACACCTTGACCTTCTGAAAGTAAAGCCTGGTCACTTTGCTCCTTTTTTAAAAAACCCTTCTATGGATCCAGATATACCACCCTCAGAATAATTTTGTAACAAAGCATTCAAAAACCTATTTTAAACTCACCCTTGCTTACCTCTCTAACTTTATCTCTTCCTGAGTTCTACCATACACTGTGCTCCAGCCATAATGGATAACTTGAAGTTCTTCACCCACGCTCTCTCCTCTTCTGCCTTTTGCACATTTCTCTTCCTTGAGCCTAGAACTGGCTCTCCCATCACTTGACTGCTATTTGTCTTTCAGGTCTCACTCAACTGCCATGGGTAAGCTAGGCATCTCTACTGTGTGCACCCGTAGGACCAATGTCTTGCCATCAGAACACCTATGTTGTAGTTTAATTTCCTGTTTGCCTCTCTCCCTCACTGAACTGTGTATGCTCCTGCGAGCAGAGATCAAATCCATTGTGTTCCATGATACACACGTTGTCTAGAATAGTATCTGGCAGATAGTAGGCAATTATATTTGTAGAATTTAGTGAAGCCCCATTTTATAGATGAATAGGAACCCGAAGCTTTTAAGTGGTAGAGGTCATATCCAAATCTAAGTATGTCTGTTTCCAAAGTATATGTACTTTAATGTTCAGACCCTCTTTAAAAGGGGAAAGATAAAACCCTTATAGACTGCCATGTTGATGATTTTAATTGTGATGCTACTTACACATGTGTATATCAGGTAAAGTACTACTAATCAAATTCACTGCAAGTCAAAATTAATTTTTAAGATGGATAATGTTTTTCTATAACCAGATTAATGGTTTCATAGTGAATGTGTTTATACTACTCCACACTTTTTAAATTTAAACTAATATAAAACTTATTTTTACAGTGTTTAAAGTATTCCATGAAATCATTTGGTCTTCACTTGTGTAAACCCATCATTTAAATATTAAGTATGCTTCTACATTGTTCACTAACTTATAAAATTAAATTCATACCATTTGGTATCAGAAATTATTTTAATCAAATACACAGTACTTTACTTTTGAAAGAATAGTCATCCACAATATCCAGAAAATGCTTTATCTGTTTTAGATTATTAATAAAAAAAAGTAAAATATGAAAAATTCTCCTGCAGAGCTAGTTATCCCAAATAATGTGTACACATGTACAAAGATATCTACGAAAAGTTAACTCATTTTGTAATCTGCTCATTGAAACACACACATACACAAACACATCAGGGCAATGTCACCACAAAAAGCCGGAAACTGGGCAAACTCTTCAGATTTCTCCTGTTCCTCCAAAAGGATCTGAGACCTCTTCCAGAGTTCTTTGAAAGGCTGTGGACTTGCCCCAGACTTCCCCAGGGCCTCCTGGCCAGAGAAATGGGACTGGGATGTGACTAGGGCCAGCAAGTTCCACTGGGATAGCCACGTTTGCAGGAGTCCAGACACCATCAGATTGCTTCAAGTCCTCTAAAGTGACTTGGGACAAATGGCCCAGGAATGCCTTAGGAAGGGGATCTCTCAAACATCCTCTTAACATTTAGAACTTCCCTCCCAGCAGCCACTCTAGCCCAGAAATTGCTAAGAATCAAATCGGAACAACAGGCCACCACTGTTCTAGGGCCTGATAGCAAATACAGATTCATCTCCTTCAGTGACTTCCCCCAATTATTTTGATTATTCATCAGAATGGGTAAGATTATGACATCGAACTATTAGAAATACAATTTTCCACCCATTCCCATTCATTGATGGAGCCGACAAACAAGGATAAGTGAAAGACCTTGACAGAATACACAGCATATCTTTCATTTCTCCTGCAGAAAAGGTATGACTGGCGTAGGAGCCATTTCAAAGTTTTCCCAACACCACTGGGCCCCAATCTCCCAAAGCATAAGTCATCTTAAAGGTTTCTGCTAAGGGCCGGCCTGTGGCTCACTTGGGAGAGTGTGGTGGTGATAACACCAGGTCAAGGGTTAAGATCCCCTTACCTCTCATCTTTAAAAAAAAAAAAAAAAGCAAAATACTAGATGAGCACAGCCCCGTGGTGGGTGGAGGAAGAAGGTGCTGGAAAATTGCCACACCAGATGAATGCCCAGCCCTGCCTCCTTAAATGTTCCCCATTGCAGGTGGAGGAAGGTGCTGGAAAACTGCCACAGTGAACAAATGCCCAGCCTTGCCTACTTAAGTGCTAAGCCACCAGGTGTCCTTCAGTGCTGAGCCACCATCTGCACAGCAAATCTCCAAGCAATGAAGAAAACTTGAAACTGTTTGGAAAATGCAACAATCCAAATATCCATAGGCATGATTATAAAGTTGTGCTGACAGTACATGGAGAGGTTGATCCTATTACTGGAAGGGTTATGAATTGGACTAATCTCTTAAGATACAGGAGATGGACACTAAAGAAGTATAAAAAAGGAAGTTTTGTTACCTCAAAATATATTTACGGGTGAAACTTAAGAGTGTTTAAATTCTGACAATATAAATCCTAAAATATATTGTCATTAAGACAAAAATCACTGCCTTTATAGTACACTTACAGTTATTTCAACAATCTCACTTTTATAAAAACATCAGTAAATTGTTAATCTACTCCCCTGTTCTCTGTTTCTTAAATGACAAGCTACAAATACCAGCATGGTACAGTCACAACAGAGGGACGTAGACACGTGTATTTCTAATTTGCAGATCAGGTATCCCAAATCTGAGGTCCATCAACCTCTAAGTGGATTACTGCAACCGACACGACAGAGGCCTGCATTTTAAAGCGATTTGCTTAAGACAAAGTGTGGGACTAATGAATTTAAGTAATGTGACTGATGTGACTGGACTCACAATAGACGAGTACTTCACAGGAATTACCCAAAAAGTTGCTGAAGACACCCATTGCTCCATTTAACTATGTGTTATGGGAACTACAAAGACGGTCACGGCCGTAAAGAAATTTACTCATGTCTCTGTTAGCAATATATGTGTGCTATATTGTTATATAGCACACATATATATATATACCAGATATATTGTTATATATGTCACACACACACATTTGAGGAGAAAAGGGAATTTCTAAGGGCAGAGCAAAGTCAGGGAGAATAAAGGACGGGGGAGAATTCGGTTCGTGAGGATGAATTAAACAGAGAGGAGCAAACAGAGCTCACAAGGCTCGCAGGTTGCCGGGCGCAGGCCACGAAGCCAGAAACAGACCCCGCCCGTCCCCGCCCCCGCCCCAGTCACCGTGCGCGTGGGCAGAACCTGCCGGAGGCCGCCCGGAAAGCGCGAGGTTACTCAACCCGACTTCTTTTTCACAGCCCAGCCATTATTCCTCCAGAGCAAAAAAGCATCTGTCGTGGCGGTGAAGCCATTACCACGACCCAGGTCAGCACGACCACACTTCTCTCCCCGAGCCAATGGCCCGGACACCTGACCGCACCCCCTTGACCAACTCCGCGCTCCGGGCCACGCGGCTGCCACGGCCCCGATGCCTGGTGTCGTGCAGCCGCCCTTCCCCCGGCAGTGAGGGCGCCGCCGGCACCACGCGGCAGAGCTCGCCGGGCTCGGGGCG
>NW_007727526.1:336555-341971 GCF_000696425.1 Galeopterus variegatus
CCGCCGCGCGTCTCCCGCGGAACCTCGCGGCCGCCTTCACGCGTCCCGGCCGCAAACGTGGTCTCACCCCTCAGTTTCTGGCGGAGAAAAGGCAAAGCAGTCAAGGGGCCGACTCAGGCGTGGGAGGCGATGGGCGCGCGGAGTGGCCGGGAAGAGACTGGGAGCGGAGGGACGGGGCAGCCTTTGAATGGACGCGGCTGCGGTGCGGACCAGGGAAGACGCCCGAGGGGCCGGCTCCTGGGGCTGTGCGCTGGGATGTTTGTGGATTCCAATCCAAACCTGACACTGTAGTATCTCCGAGAAGTCACCCAGCCCTTCTGGACCATCGTCATAGGTACAGGGACAACTGCAATGGGCTCTTGCAGTGGGGGAGAGAGATTGGGCTCGACTTCGAATACAGCATGGGCAGGTGGGAATGTATAGCCCAGGAGCAGTGTGTGGGTCAGTGGGTGAGAAATTACTGAGAGGAAACATTGGGGTTAGCGGGGTTCTGGCCAAACCCATTTAACAGAATTCTTGCTGAAGACAGGCCAGGGTCTGGGGGTTGGTGGAGGATGAGGAACTTGATCAGATATATCCAAGACATCAGATATCCAGGATGGGAGTGAGGGAGGTGGTCTTCCTAAACTGGCAGGAAACTGCAGTTCTTTGCTAAAACTGCACAGACATGCCTAGCAGAAGACTAAAGGTCGGCTAGGCAAAGAAAGAATCTTTGTCAATTATTTGTATAATCCTCACAACCCTATGAAGCAGGTACTACTGTGAATATTTTGTAAATAAGGGACTTGAGGCTCACGGAGGTTAATGTTCATAGATCACAGAGCTAGTCAGTGGCCAACATTTGAAGTCAGACACCAGAGCTCGATTTTGTCATAAGAGGCCATTGTGTCCACTTACTAAAGTGTTTCTGTTGAAGTGATCAAAGCAAATAATCATGGAATGTCTTTGATGTACAGGACCTTTGAGAAATACCAAAAAATATGAGTCAGGGCCTCTGCCTTCAAAAAGCTTACAAGTTCTTTGGGGAGACTGAGTCAGGCACAAATCAATCAACATTTGTTGAAAACTTGTCGCATGCCAGGACCCTGCCCTTCCCCCACCCCCGTTCCTTTCTTTCCCCCACTTCTCTCCCTCCTCTTTCCCCCACTGAATTCTCACAACAACCCTTTGAGGTAGGCCTTATAGTTTCTGTTTTGCAAATGAAGAACCTGAGATTGAGGAGGAGTAAGGGTGGGGGATCAGGTCCTGAGAGGTTTCATGCGCTTTCCTTTCAAGCACTCTGCTTCTGTTTCACACGATAAAAAGTTTTCAATACCAGTTCAACGTGTTAGTAGAAGACAGTATGGAATCCACAGCCAAGTCCTGCTTATGAGCAACAATTGCTTTTTACATTTAATAAATGTAAAGAAGGGGAAGGCACTTCACGTCGTTGGGGTGGCCAGGACTTAGAACAGCAGTGCTTTAATATTGTTAGGGATGCAGCAACATTCAGGGTTAGTGGTAGAGAGCTGGGGAGGCATAACAGGAGACTCTGGTTCAGGTGTGAATTTATAAGAGCCTGCATTATGGAATGGCAGTGGGGAGAGGTGAAATAAAGTGATTCCCAGGAAAATTATCAAAGAAGACTTATAAAGGAGCAGTGTGGTGGGTTCAGAATATGGATTTGGGAGCCAGACTGCCTGGTTTTTAAAAAGAAAAGTACCTATTTCATTGGGTTATTGTAGGAATAAAATTAGTATTTATAAAGTACTTAGAACAGAGCCTAGCACATAGCAAGTACTGAGTAAATATTTGTTAAAAACAAATAGTAAGTTAAGAAAACAATTCTGTTTACAATAGTATCCAAAGGAACAAAATACCTAGGGATATATTTGACCAAGGAGGTTGCAAAGAGTAGGCAACTGTACAGTCTGAAGGAAGTCCCTACAAAACTGTCCTCACATTAGACACCAGTTGCAAGTTCAGGGGTCCCCAGGACCACTGCACTTTGGATGGACCAGCAGCTGCAAATTTGGGGGTTCCCATGACCACCTTCAGGCTCAATAATTTGCTAGAAAATCTCACAGAACTCATTGAAAGTTATCATGCTCAAGGTCATGTTTATTATAGGGAAAGGATACGTTAAAATTAGGTAAGGGAAGAGTAATGTAGGGCAAAATCCGGGAGGGGTCTAAATGCAAAGCCTCTAGTTATCCTCTCCCTGTGGACTCCTGGGCAGCGTTACCTCCTCCAGTCCATGGTGTGTGACAGTACTCAAAGAATATTGCCAACCAGGAAAGCTCACTTGAGCTCGGTGTCCAGAGTTTCATTAAGACTTTATTACATAGGCATAATTAATTGAATCATTGCCCACATGATTGAACTCAATCTCCAGACCCCTTGCCCTCTCTGGAGGTCCGAATGTTGTCATGTGGCTCAAAGCCCAATCCTCTAATCACATGGTTGATGCTATGTGTTGAATTGTGTTCCCCAAAGGTCCATGTATTAATCCCCACCATAACAGTGTTGAGGGTGCAAAATCCTATTGTGGTAATTGAATAGTGGGGCCTTTAAGAGGTGATTGGATTGTGAGGATCATGCCTTAGTGAACAGACTGATCCATTCACAGAGTAATAGTTGATGGTTTAGTGGGTGGTACTGGGCATGGTTCTGACGGCTTTATAAGGAGAGTGAGTAAGCAGGTTAGCTCTCTCTTGCTCAGCCCATTCACCAGGTGATACCCTGCATTGCTGTAGAGTGTCACCACCAAGAACAAGGCCCTCACCAGATGCACCTCCAGGACTCTGGACTTTCCAGCCTCTGAACTGTAAGAAAAAAATTTGGTTTTCTTATAAATTATCCAGTTTCAGGTAATGCAGTTAGTCTTTCAAGAATTGCCATGCCCAACACTGAGTCATTTCCTTACATTAACTATCAAGGGGCCCAGTATGACTCTCCTCCTTAGCATAAACTATCAAATGTGGTCTGAGGGGCCTACCATGAATTACAAAAACACTCCTGTCACTTGAGAAATTGCAAGAGGTCACCTCGCAGGAGCCAGGACAAAGGCCAGACATCTCTTTAAGGGAGGCCAAATTCCTTACTACACAAAGATGAAAGACTTACACACTGAAAACTACAAAACATTGCCAAAATAAATTAAAGAATACCTAAGTAAATGGAAAGACACCTAATGTTTATGGACTGGAAGACAATATTGTTAAGATGTCTATACTACCCAGATTCAATGCAATCCCTGTTAAAATTCCAGTGGCCTTTTTTGCAAAAGTAGATCTTCGAATTCATACAGAATTGCAAGGGGCCCCAAATAGTCAAAACAATATTGAAAAAGGAGAACAAAGTTGGAAGACTCACACTTCCCAATATCGAAACTTACTGTGACATTGTGAAAATATGTATTTGGTCTACATCCCTGTCTCCTAACATATAACTCCTAAAATCCTTAGAATCTCCAAACTGATAAGAGTCTTTTCGTGTACTAATGATGGCTGCAAGCCCCTAGGTTGCTTCAGGATGGAGGTGGTCACAGGAAAGACCAAGTCAAGACTTTCAGTCCTGCCCCCCAACCTCCACAGAGGGGAGAGGGGGCTGAAGGTTAAGCTAATCACCGGTGGCCAATGATTTAATCACTCATGCCTGTGTAATGAAACCTCCAGAAAAAACCCAAGAGGCCTGGGTTTGGAGAGCTTCCAGACAGCTGAAAACGTGGGGGTTCCTGGAGAGTGGCGGACCCAGGGAGGGCATGGAAACTGCATGTCCCTTCCCCCATACCTCACCCTCTGCATCTCTTTATGTTTATCCATTGTGTGAAGGTTAATTCTAGGTGTCAACTTGGTTTGATGAAGGAATGCTGAGAATCCTGGTAAAGCTATCTTTTTAGGTGTGTCCGTGAGGGTGTTTCCAGCAGAGATTAGTGTGAGAGTCTGAGTGGCCTGGGTGGGAGACACCCATCCTCATTGTGGGTGGGAACCATCCAATCCACTGGGGGTCTGAAGAGAACGAAAGACAGAGGAAAAAAGTCAATCTGTCGACCTGCTGCAGCTGGGATACACTCTTCTCTCCTGTGTGTGGACATTAGAACTCAAGACTCTTCAGCTTTTGGGCTCCAAGACTTGCACCAAGGATACCATCAGCTTCCCTGGTTTTGAGGCCTTGGACTTGGACTGAGCCATGCTACTGGCATCCAGTTTATAGACGGCCTATCGTGGGACTTTTCTTCAGTCATATGAGCTAATTCCCCTAATAAATCCCTCTCATATAATAATAACATATCCTATTGATTCTGTCTCTCTGGAGAACGCTGGCTAATACACTTTGTAAAATCCTTTATAATAAGCCAGTAAATATAAGTATGTGTTTCCCTGAGTTCTGTGAGCTGCTCAAGCAAACTAATCAAACCCAAGAAGGGGATTGTGGGAACCCTGATTTATAGCTGGTTGGTCAGAAGTTCCAGAAGCCTGGACTTGCAACTGGCATCTGAAGTGGGGGACAGTCTTGGGGACTGAGCTTCCTCATCCTATGTAATCTGATGCTGTCACCAGTTAGACAGTTTCAGAATTGAACTGGAGGACACCCCGCTGGTGTCTACTAAAGAACTACTGGCTTGTAAGTGGGGAGAAATCCCCACACATTTGGTCACAGAAGTCTGTCTGCTGTGATGATTGTTGAATAAGAGCACTACAAACTGTAGTGTTTTTTCCCACTCACTAATACACTTAACATAAAGCTACAGTGACCAAAACAGTGTGGTACTGGCATAAGGATAGACATACAGACAAGTGGAATAGAATTGAGAGTCCAGAAATAAACCTATACCTCTATGGCCAAATTTTAGAAAAGGGTGACAAGACCATTCAACAGGAAAAGAAAAGTCTCTTCAACAAATGGCGGTGGGATGACTGGATATCCATATGCAAAAGAGTGAAGTCACACTTCTACTCTCATCATATACAAAAATTAACTCAAGATGGGTCAATAAGAAACAAAAGAGGAGCTAAACTATGAAACTCTTTGAAAGGAACATAGAGATAAATCATTTTTGGCCTCAGAATTGATGATGGATTCTTGGGTACAACATCAAAAGAAGAGCAACAAAGAAAGTAGATAAATTGGACTTCAAGATTAAAAGCTCTTGTGCATCAAAGGATACAGTCAACACCATGAAAAGGCAAACTACAGAATGGGAGAAACTATTAGCAAATCATGTATCTGATAAGGGTCTAATACCCAGAATATATAAGGAACTTTCACAATTCAACAACAAAAAGACAACCCAATTAAAAAATGGGCAGAAATCCTGAGCCCTCCAGCAGACTAGGTCCCTGCCCATGCTGTTTGCCTCCCCTGCGTGGGGCCCTGCATCTACTCCCATGTGGGCCCCCCCCCCCCCCCCAAAAGGGCCCCCCCCCCCCCCCCC
>NW_007727526.1:342143-349210 GCF_000696425.1 Galeopterus variegatus
TGTTTGCCTCCCCTGCGTGGGGCCCTGCATCTACTCCCATGTGGGCCCCCCCCCCCCACAGAAAATGGGCCCCCCCCCCCAGAGACAGAGTCTCCCTCCCAGCCCCACAAGAGGAGGAAGAAGATATACCTGCGGCATGACAAGCCCCCCTACATCTACTTGGACATGATCACCTTGGTGATTCAGGCCACACACTCCCGCAGGCTGAAGCTGGCCCAGATCATCTGTCAGGTCCAGGCTTTGTTCCCTTTCTTCAGGGATGACTTCGAAAACTGGTGGGACTGCATCACCACAATCTTTCTCCAACTGATGCTTCTGAAAGGTGCCCAAGGACCCTACGAAGCACCAGTCCAAGGGCATGGGCATGCGATGTGAGCCTGATCCTGGCCGAGGCATTAGGGCTGCAGAACACTGCCCTGTGCTGGAGCTGGCAGAACCAGGGCTGCATAGAGCCTTCACCAAGGACCTGGGCCCCTACGTGCTGCATTGCTAGCCCTACCAGCTGCCTATTCCCTTGCCGCCGCCCAGCGACGCTTCAGCATTGTCTCTGCTTAGGGACCCTAGGGGAGGGGGCACCCTGGCCCTAACTGACACCACAGAGCAGCCCAACTCTGGCAGGCATGGGGTGCAGTGTGGAGGAGGCTGTGTCCACTCCACTCCTGCCCTCCTCTGAGAGTATTCTGTGGACCCTCTGCAGCCTCCCCAGGCCCACGAGGGTGGAGGGGGAGACTTCCTTCCCAGGTGGGAAACATTGGGTCCTCGTCCATCTCCCCAGAGCCTAGGGCCTGGCCCCTCCAGTCACTGCAGGGTACCCCACACCCCAGGGTACTGTCCAGCAGGGGACACGGGGCCTCATTTTGGGGGAATCTGCCCACCTCCTACTTGGCCATTTACACCCCCAACGTAGTAATGCCCTTGGCCCCACTACCACCCACCTCCTGTCCCTGGTGCCCATCTTCAACCAGCCCAGTCTACTAAGGAGTAGTCCCTGAAACCCAAACCCGCCTCCCACCCCTCAGCTGCTCTGGGATCTAGACACACTCTTCCAGGGAGTTCCACCCAACAAGAGCATCTATGACATGTGGCTCAACCACCCGAGGGACCTGGCTGCCCCTGCCCCAGGCCATCTGCTCTCCTGGTACAGCACCTGAGGCTGCTAGAGCAGCCAGGATGGTGAACCAAGGCCAGGAGGGTGTCTGCAGCACAGCAACCTTGAAACTCCAGTTGCCAACTTGCTGAGAGTCCACAGTGTATATTTGATCACTCCACAAAGGGTTGTGGCACAGCTGGGCACTACCCTGGCCCTGTCCAATCATGCTTCTGCCTCCCCCATTCCCAGAGGCAAGGCTGGAGGAGCAGGACTTAGTCTGGAGTAGCTGTTCCTGGTCCCAGCTTCTCAGGACCACCATCATCCATCCATAACCATTTGTCACCTCCCCTTCCTGGTTCCAAGCATTTACAACATAAAAAAAAGGGCAAAAGGCTTGAATACACAGTTCTCCAGAGAATATACACAAATAGCCAACAATCACATGAAAAAATGTTCAGAATCATTAGTCATTAGAGAAATGAAAATCAAAGCCACAATGAGATGATGCTTCATGCCCTCTGGTATGGCTATTTTTAAAAAATGATTTTAAAAGGAAAAGCAATTATTAGAGAGAATGTGGAGATATTTGAAACTTCATACATTGCTGGCAGGGATGTAAAATGGTGCAATGTTTTCCACTGTGGAAAACAGTTTGGTGGTACCTCAAAAAGTTAAAGAATTATCATGTGACCCAGCAATTCTACTGCTAGTTTATACCCAAAAGAAAGGTATTCAAACAAATACTTGTATAGGAATCTTCATAGCAGCACTATTCACAGAAGCCAAAAGTTGGAAACAATCCGAATGTCCATCAATGGATATGTGGATAAGTAAACATAGTATATTGCTGGCCAATTAGTTCCCCTGGTTAGAACATGGTGGTGTAACTCCAAGGTCAAGGGTTCAGATCCCCGTGCTGGCCAGCCACCGAAACAAAACAAAACAAAACATAACACAAAACAACCAAATAAACATAGTATATTCATACAATGGAGTATCATTCAGCTGTGAAAAGGAATGAAGTACTGGTAAGTGCTACAATGTGATTGAGCCCTGAAAACATTATGTTAAGTGACAGTAGCCAGACACAAAATGTTCCAAATTGCATGACTTCATTTTGTGAAATATCCAGAATAGGTAAATCCATAGACACAGAAAGTAGATTAATGGCTGCCAGGGGATGGGGTGGGGGGAAAAGGAGTGACTGCTTAATGGAGTTTTCTTTTGGGTTGATGAAAAATGATTTGGAATTTGATATAGGTGATGGTTGCACAACATTGAGAATATACTAAATACCACTGAGATGTACACTTTAAAAAGTTAATTTTAGGGCTGGCCCTGTGGCTCACTCGGGAGAGCGAAACACTGGTAGTGCCGAGGCTGCGGGTTCGGATCCTATATAGGGATGGCCGGTGCGCTCACTGGCTGAGTGTGGTGCGGATGACACCTTGCCAAGGGTTGCCATCCCCTTACTGGTCACAAAAAAAAAATGTTAATTTTATGTTGTATGAATTTACCTCAATAAAAAAATAAATATGCAGAAACAGATTTTCCATGAATCTAATGAAACTCCTGAGAGGGGTCCTAACAATATATTCATGGGATCACATCTGATTTTCCATTGTGACTTAGACAGAATAAGACCCCTCCGTGTCCATGTCCTAATCTTTGGAACCTGTATGGTATGTTACATGACAAAGGGGAATTAAGGTTGCTCATCAAGCTGACCTTAAGATAGGGAGATTATCCTGGCTAGTCTGCTTGGGCCAATGTAATCTAAAGAGTCCTTAAAACTGGAAGAGGGTGGCTGAAGAGAAGGAAAGAGTGATGCCATGTGAGAAGGCCTTGATCTGCTGTTGGCTGGTTTTGAAGATGGAGGAAGGGGGCCTCTAGAAGCTGGAAAAGGCAAGGAAACAGATTCTCTCCCAGAGCATCTAGATAGGAACACAGCCCTCTTGACACTGTAGGAGAGAGGGAAGACTTTCTCTGCCCTCTGAAGGTTGGATAATTGAATCTATAAAATAAATTGAGAGTACACAGATTAACAGAAGAAAAGACACACACATTTATTACATGCATGGGAGCGTCACAGGAAAGAAAAGTGAGTACCCATTAACCCAGTGAAATTTAGAAGCTCAAATACCCTTGGGGAGAGGAGGATGTAGGTAACTTACAGGAGAGTAAATGATGTGGGGGAGAGAATGAATGGGCCCAAAGAACAGGTGACAGCCTGTGACAAAGACTGTCTGTGTGCTGCGTCAACCTCTATTCTTTCCTGTGAAATGAGTCAATCTCCCCAGGATGATGAGATTCCTGGGGAGGGGATCCAGGGCAATTGAATTCTTTTTTGGAGGATCAGGTCTCAACACAGATAAGGGAAATTCAGAGAAAACCTCTACTTGTATTTGCTGTTCCCCAAGTGCCCTCAGTTTGAAGTAATCAGCATACCAAAATATGCTTTTTGGCACATTTTGGGGTATCATTTTCTGAGCCCCAACACCACCTTAATTTTAGCCCAGCGAGGCCTGTGTGGGACTTCTGCCTACAGAACTGTAAGATAAATTTGTGTGTTTTAAGCTATGAAGTTTGTGGTAATTTGCTACAGCACTGATACAGCCAGCATAGATGTGTATAGTTCAGGTTCTTCCACTGATAGAGTACCGTTATGAAGACTGTAAGCTTTGTAGTCAGAAGACCTGGTCCTAAAACCTACGAAGCTGTGTTACAGTGGCTAATTCACTGAGCTCTTCCAGGCCTGTTTCTTTACTAGGTACATTGGAGATAATACCTACAAACCTAACCTGTTGTGAGAATCAAAAGAGAAAGTTATTGGTAAAACTTGGAAAACGCTCTAAAAGTGTTTGTGTGCCATGTTATTTATTATAAGTTGTTAATAAAGGGTGCATAGGAGGAAAATGTCAGGAGTGACTCTAAGCTTATCAGCTGGAAAAACAGAATGTAATAAGAGGAACCAATTTCGGTGAGCTGGAGAAAATGATTAAAATAAAGCAGGCACAATTCTTCCTATTTTCTCATTTTTCTTCCTGGTTTTAAGCCAGTGCAAGATAGGAATTTTGGAGCTGAAAGCAGCTTGAAAATCATGTAGCCAAATGCCCCCTCCCTTTTGCAGATGTGGAAGATGAAACCCAGAGAGACTGAAAGACTTTCCTAAAGCCGCCCAGCGAATACATGAATTAACCAGGTGAATAAACAGCTCTCTGAGCTTCACTGCATGAAGCATAATTTTTAAGATAGAAAAGTTATTTCTTCACAGAAATCTTTACTGCAAACCAGAGAGGGTACAGTGCCCTCTAGTGGTTTCTCATTTTACCTTACACATTCCCATTACTTTATAGTCCTGCTTTAAAGGTTGAGAACATTTAGAGATGGTGTAAGGTCATCTGCCTTAGGGATATACCCTACAGTTATTTGCAAACTTGAGAGCAAAATTTAGGAAGATTTCAAGTAAATTAGGGTTTTATCCAGAAATTAAGGACAAAGATGAGAAACACCATTAAAGGAAAAGTGGGGGGGGGGGGATTCTATAAATTCAGAATTGGAAACATATTACAGTTATTACTTATGGTGAATGCATTGCCCAAATATTTTGTCGGGAAAATAAGAAAAAGAAGTTGTCATTGTATTTTCACTGATAAATCCAGCTGCCTTACTTCCATTCCTTCATTTAATTATTCTCCCAACATTTCTCCGAGATAAGAAGTAGGGAGGCATTCAACCCTATTTCACCAGCAACAAAACAAAAAAAGGACTTTTTGTCTTTTGCATTGCCCAAATATTTTGTCGGGAAAATAAGAAAAAGAAGTTGTCATTGTATTTTCACTGATAAATCCAGCTGCCTTACTTCCATTCCTTCATTTAATTATTCTCCCAACATTTCTCCGAGATAAGAAGTAGGGAGGCATTCAACCCTATTTCACCAGCAACAAAACAAAAAAAGGACTTTTTGTCTTTGTTTTATTGAGATATAATTCACATAACATAAAATTCACCATTTTAAAGTGTACTCATCAGTACTTTTTAGTAAATTCCCTATGCTGCGCAACCCTCACTACTAATTTCAGAACATTTCCGTCATCCCAGAAAGAAATCCCACACTATTAGCAGTTAGTTCCAATTTCCCCCTTTTCCCATCCCTTGGCAACTACTAATCTGCTTTCTGTCTCTGTAGATTCGCCTACTCTGGATATTTCATATAAATGGCATTATTAGCATAATGTTTTCAAGTTCATCCATGTAGCAGGCATCGTCACTTCATTCCTTTTTAGGGCTGAATACTATTCCATTGTATGGACATACTTCATTTTGTTTATCCTTTCATCAGCTGATGGACATTTTAGTTGTTTCCACTTTTTGGCTATTATGAATAATGCTGCTGTGAACATTCATGTATAAGTTTTGTGTGAAAATATGTTTTCATTTCTCTTGAGTATTTATTTCTCTTTAGTATATACCCATGACGTGGAATTGTGGGATCTTATGGTAACTTTGTTTAACTTTTTGAGGAACTGAGAAACTGTTTTCAGCAGAGGCTGTACCATTCTATATTTCCCACCAGCAACATATGAGGTTTCCAATTTCTCTATGAGACAGAATAGGGCTAGACCTGTGAACAAAACTGACTCCATCTTCCCTGCAGAGAACAATTTGTTACTTTTTTACTTCTCAGTAATGAGACCCCTCAGGGCACACGATTTCCCCATGGCCTGCCCTGAGAAAATAAACAGAGATAAGAGGGGAACAGATATTCACTGAGTTGCAAAACCTCTGCCCAGGGCCTGAATACTGTAAAAATTTAGTTACAGATTAACCTTAAGACCCCTTTAGGAATCTCACATGCCAGTAACCGCTACAATGACCCTCCTGAGGTGAAGATAATGAACACCACCACCATCTTGGACCTACTGAGCAGGTACAAGGACCAAAGCCCTAACTGAACATGTGCCGATGACACAACCAGGAAGAACAGAATGGACCACCTCCAGTGACACTTGCCTGCACCCCTTAACCTTTTCCCTATAAAAGACCCTGAACAGCTCCCCCTGGGGACCATCTTTCCTATAGTTACCCACCCTATGCATAAATCTATCTCCTCTTTTAATAAAGTGTTGCTTGCTTTACTGCTAGGTACATTGTCCATTTCTATGACTTTGGGACCCAAGAGCCTAATTTGGTAACATCTACATGCTCTCCAATGCCTAGTGGGTGTAAAGTGTTATCTCATGTGATTTGTTTTGTTTCGCTTTTGGAATAGCTCTTCCCTCCTCTTTTTGTTTATTTATTTCTAAATTTTTAGTTGTGGTAAAATAAATATAATATAGGGCCGGCCCGTGGCTCACTTGGGAGAGTGCGGTGCTGATAACACCAAGGCCACGGGTTCGGATCCCTATATAGGAATGGCCAGTTAGATCACTTGGGAGAGCGTGGTGCTGACAACACCAAGTCAAGGGTTAAGATCCCCTTACCGGTCATCTTTAAAAAAAAAACAAAGCACATAACGTAAAATTTACCATCTTAACCATTTTTAAGTGTACAGTTCAGTAGTATTGAGTACATTAACACTGTGTGCAACAATCTTCAGAACTCTTTCCATCTGGCAAAACTGAAACTCTATACTCAACTCTCCCATCTCCCCCTTCCTCTCTCACCCCCTGGCAACCACCATTCCACTTTCTGTCTCTATAAATTTGACGACTCTACATGCCTCATATAAGTGGAATCAAGCAGTATTTATTTGTCTTTTTGTGACTGGCTTATTTCACTTAGCCTCTGTCCTCCAGCTTCATCCATGTTGTAGCATGTATCAGAACTTCCTTTCTTTTCTTTTTTTTTTGTCTTTTTTCGTGTCCGGCAACGGATCGCAACCCTCAGTGTCGCACCCGTACCGGACCGGGACCGGCAATGGGATCGCAACCCTCGGTGTCACACCCGCACCTCGCTCAGCCAGTGAGCGGGAACC
>NW_007727526.1:350210-351856 GCF_000696425.1 Galeopterus variegatus
CCCGCACCTCGCTCAGCCAGTGAGCGGGAACCGGTCTGTATGTGGGATCCGAACCCTCGGCGGGAGCGCTGCTTCGCTCCCAAGCGGCGCACTGTAGCAGTGCGCCACCGGGCCGGCCCAGAACTTCCTTTCTTTTCAAGGCTAAATAACATCCCATTGTAAGTATACACATTTTGTTTATCCATTCTTCTGTTGACGGACTTTTGTGTTGTTTTCACCTCTTGGCTCTTGTGAATAGTGCTGCTAAGAACATTGTACAAATGTTTCTTCGAGATCCCGCTTTCAATTCTTTCGGGCACATGCCCAGATATGGAATTGCTGGATCATATGGTAAATCTATTTTTAATATTTTGAGGAACTCTCATACTGTTTTCCATAGCAGCTACAACATTTTACATTCCCACCAGCAGTGCACAAGGCTCCAATTTCTTTTTCTTTTTTTTTTTTTTTTGTCCTTTTTGTGACTGGCTGCACTGCGCTCAGCCAGTGAGCGCATTGCACTGGCCATCCCTATATAGGATCCGAACCCGTGGCAGGAGCGCTGCTGCACTCCCAGCGCTGCACTCTCCCAAGTGCGCCATGGGTTCGGCCCAAGGCTCCAATTTCTCTCCGTACTTACCAACATTGTTATTTTCTATTTTTTTTTTATAGTAGCCATCCTGATGGATGTGAGGTGGTATCTCATTGTCATTTCGATTTGCATTTCCTTGATGACTAATGATGATCTTTTCATGTGCACAGTGGTCATTTGTATATCTTTGGAGAAATTTATATTAAAATCCTTTGACCTTTTTTTTTTCATTGGGTTGTGTGTCTTTTTATTGTTGAGTTGCACCAGTTATTTACGTATTCTGGATGCAATTCTTTTATCAGATATATAATTTGCAAAAAGATTCATCTTTAAACTGTACTCTATTGAAGTATAATTTATATACAGTAAAATATACAGATCTTGAGTGTACAGCTCAATGAATTTTGACAAATGTATACATATCTGTAACTTTCTTTCTTTTTTTTTTTTTTTTTTAAAAGATGACCAGTAAGGGGATCTTAACCCTTGACTTGGTGTTGTCAGCACCACGCTCACCCAGTGAGCTGACTGGCCATCCCTATATGGGATCCGAACCCGTGGCCTTGGCATTATCAGAACCACACTCACCTGAGTGAGCCACGGGCCAGCCCCCATATCTGTAACTTTCATCAAGATCAAGTTAAAGATTTCTATTAGCCCAGAAAATTTCATCCACCACTCCATCCACCCAAGGCAATGACTACTTTGATTTCTGTCAATATAGTTTTTCAAATTGTTAAAATTCATAAACACAAAATTGTATATGTACTACTTATGTCTGTCTTCTTTCACTCAACATTGTATCTGGAGTTCATCTTTGTTGTTTCATTTTGATTGTTTTTTTGTTGCTGAGCTTTAAATTTTGATAAAGTCCAACTTAAGATTTCTCTTTTTAAAAAAAAGATGACTGGTAAGGGGATCATAACCCTTGACTTGGTGTGGTTGATTATTGTGGCCCAGTACCAAAACCTCCCTCCCTCCTCCCTCTCCTCCCTCCCACCCAACAAATGTCCTTTCTGTTTGCTTGTCATATCAAGACTTCAAGGAACTGTAGTTGTTATGTCTTCTCCTGCCC
>NW_007727526.1:352983-378332 GCF_000696425.1 Galeopterus variegatus
GTTTTCTTTAAGAAGTTTTATTGTTTCGGGGTGTATATTTAATTCTTTAATCCATTTTGAGACACTTTCTGATCACCCCTAATCCCTTCACCTCTAGTTTACAAAGATATTGTCCTGTGTTTTCCTCTAAAAGTTTTAGAATCTTAGCTTTTGTGTTTAGGCATATTATAGATCTCAAAATAATTTTTGCACAATATACTGCAAGGTTGGGGAGGGTAGTTGGTGTTCATGTTTTTTTCTCCTACAGATGTCCAGTAATTCCTGCACTGTGTATTGAAAACTATTTCCAGGGCCGGCCCGTGGCTCACTCGGGAGAGTATGGTGCTGATAACACCAAGGCCACGGGTTCGGATCCCTATATAGGGATGGCTAGTTAGCTCACTTGGGAGAGCATGGTGCTGACAACACCAAGTCAAGGGTTAAGATCCCCTTACCGGTCATCTTTAAAAAATAAATAAATAAAATAAAATAAAATAAAAATTTTAAAAATTTTCAAGTTCAAGGGTTTGGATCCCCGTACTGGCCAGCCACAGGAAAAAAATAAATAAATAAAAATAAAAATATTTGCCAAAGTAAACATTTGTTCTCTAGGTTTAAAGACATTCTCTTATATAATATCCAAATTACCTTATTTTTTGCTTCTTTTGCTCATAAAGAAGCTTATTTCTCATCTCTCTCTGTTTAATCTATCCTGTTCAGATAGTAAAACTTGCAACAACGACAAAACAACTTGATAAATATAAATTTCACATTTAACTTGCCTGGACCTGAAGCCGAAAAAGAATTAAAAACATATAAAGGAGATATTTTTGGCCCTGTGTTATTCCTATTTTTCCACACTATATCACAGCTTTTTAAACATAGCCATAAGCAGTTTGTTTTCAGGTTATTTGCTAAAAACGCAGCAAAAAGATACAGTGCTCTCTCTAACGCGTCTTAGAAAGAAAAGAAGGCTCTGCGACTAAGTTTCAGCAATAATATGCTCACGTATTTTACACTATGTTGATGGAATTTGTAATCATGCATAACGTGTAACATTCCGGTACTTGACAAAATTCTGGAATCCTAATGGACTAGTGTATATGGAGAAAAGTTTGTTAATTTGAAATGTATGAAAGGGGAAGCAAAAAAAGGATTTTTAAGTGTCTACTTATCTTTGTTAAATAATAATAAAGAATTTGTCAACTTTACCGGAAGAGGAAGACAAGGAGGAGAGGGACAAGGGAGAGGGGAAGGAGAAGAGGAGGGAGGACAAGAGGAAGGAGAGAAAAAGGAAGAGGAAGTGGGGGAGGCAAGGAGACGCAACAAGGACGGGGAGGGTCAGGGGAGGCAGGACACAGTGGGAGAAGAGGAAGGTGGAAGAGGGGCAGACGGTGAGTGAAAAGGATTTGAGAGAAAGTGACAAACATTAAGATAAGAATAGCCAAAGAGGAAAGCCTGAAAGGAACTTTTAAGTGTAGAGATTGAGTGAAGGTACTGACAGGGTACAGGACATGCTACTGGCATAAGGATGAACAAAAGATCAATGGCACAGAATGGACGATCCAAAAATAGACCCACACATACATACTAACAATTGATTTTGGCAAAAGAGCCAAAGCAATTCAATTAGGGATTTATTGGAAATAGTTTTCTTTCTTTTTTTTTTTTTTTAGAGATGACCAGTAAGGGGATCTTAACCCTTGACTTGGTGTTGTCAGCACCACACTCACCCAAGTGAGCCACGGGCCGGCCCCAGAAAATTTTTTAAATTTTTAAGGGTAAAATACAATGAAAAGAAACAGGATAATAAGTCTAACTTACATTTCCACTAATCTTATCCTAAAGGAGAAATAGGTTTTACTAATAGAAATCATGTGGAATAGCTAAAGTTTGTATGAAATGAAACTTAATACTTCCATTATCTGGGTGCTTGAGGGGGGGGTGATTATTTTATCAAAAGAAAAACAATACTGATTTGAAGACACTGCCACATTATATAAATAAGAAATATCCAAAAATAGTCACATTTATTATGCAGTTGCATTTTTCATATTAAAGGTCAAATGATAGTTCTGAACATACCTATGTTACTCCAACTCTGAAAATTGCTTGGAAAAACTTTTAGAGCAATGAAAGTTTTGTTTTTCTGAGAAAATATTCGTGCTAGCTCTACCCTTATCACCATATACTTCAAACACCCATTTGATGTCAGTACTTACCTTACAGCATTTCAGACATACTTCCACAGCAATCATCAGTCATATAAACGTGTACTCCCGTAGCCAGCCTCCACTTCCAATAAAAACACATGACTATGCTCTTTCTTCTCAGTCCCTAAATTAAAATATAAAACAAACAAAACTAAGCAGCAGTAGCAGCTATCAGAGAGAAGGTGGAGGTGGGGCTGAGGGCAGAAGCTGGAGCAGCATGGTCACTTTTCTCCTCCTCTTCTTTCCCCCCTTCATTTTACATTGAAATATTTAACATAAAATTAAATGTATAGATCTCTTTTTTTATTTTTTCCTTTGGCAGGTGACTGATCGGTAAGGGGATCTTAACCCTTGACTTGGTGTTGTCAGCACCACGCTCTCCCAAGTGAGCTAACTAGCCATCCCTATATAGGGATCCGAACCCATGGCCTTGGTGTTATCAAAACTACACTCTCCCAAGTGAGCCATGGGCCGGCCCCAGTTCAATGAGTTTTGACAAGCATATGTACCTCTCTAACCACCACCTGAAAGAAGATAAAGGACATTCTGTCATCCCAGGAAGTTTCTTCATTCCCCTTTCTAATCTGTTCCCCTTCTGCTTGAGGAACCATGGTTCTGATTAATGTCCTCCTAAATTAGTGTAGCCTGGTCTCATACTTCGTATGAGTGGAATCATACAGTAACATACTCTTTTGCATCTGGCTCCTTTCATTCAGCATATTTATTTCTAAGACTTATCTATATTTCTGCTAGGTTCAGTAGTTTGTTTCTTTTGATTGCTGAGTTATATGAATACACCACAATTTTTTTACCCATTCTTCTGCTGATGGACTTTTAAGATGTTTCCGATTTGGGGCTATTATAATTAACACTTCTCTATTTGTGTAGAAGTTGTTTTGAGGACACATGCTTTTAGCTGTCTTTGGTAAATACTTAAAAGTTAGGTCACAGGGTAGAGGAGTGTTTAATTTTATTAGAAACTCCTAAGTTCTCCAAAGTGGTTGTACCATTTTATACTCCTACCAGCAATGTTTTAATTTACATTTTCCTGAACACTAATGATGTTGAGTACCTTTTATTGTGCTTATTTGACATTTGTACATATTCTTTTGTGAAGTGTCTGTTTATGTCTTTTGCCTATTATTTATTTATTTATTTATTTATTATTTAAGATTTTTTTTTATTCAGGGGATCTTAACCCTTGACTTGGAGTTGTCAGCACCACGCTCTCCCAAGTGAGCCACGGGCCAGCCCCTTTTGCCTATTTTTTAAAAATAGGATTATTCATTTTTATTGCTGATTTGTAGGAGTTCTTTGTGTAATCTGGATGTAAGTCCTTTTTCAGATACATGTGTTGAAAATATTTTTCCCAATCAGTCTTATCTATTAGTTTTTGTCATGGTATCTTTTTAAATAGTTACAATGAAAAGTTTCCAACATACAGTAAAGTTGAAAAGATTTTACTTTGAACACCTGGAAATTCAACTACCTAGATTCTTATATTAACATTTTACTCTTCTTGCTTCACTGCATGTCTATCTGTCTATCCATCCATTAACACAACTTATTTTTTATTGAATAATTCCAAAGGAAACTGCAGACATTAATATACTTCTCCCTAAATACTTCAGCATACATATCATTAACTAGAGTTCAATATGTATTTATAGTATTTTTCTTTTTCTTTTTTTTTTTTTTTTAAAAAAGATGACCGGTAAGGGGATCTTAACCCTCGACTTGGTGTTGTCAGCACCACGCTCACCCAGTGAGCGAACCGGCCATCCCTATATGGGATCCGAACCCGTGGCCTTGGTGTTATCAGCACCGCACTCTACCGAGTGAGCCACAGGCCGGCCCAAGTATTTTTCTTTTGAAGAAAATTTGAATGGTGGGCTGGCCTGTTAGTTCAGTTGGTTATTTTTTTTTTTTTAAAGATGACCAGTAAGGGGATCTTAACCCTTGACTTGGTGTTGTCAGCACCATGCTCAGCCAGTGAGCGAACCGGCCATCCCTATATGGGATCCGAACCCGTGGCCTTGGTGTTATCAGCACCGCACTCTACCGAGTGAGCCACAGGCCGGCCCAAGTATTTTTCTTTTGAAGAAAATTTGAATGGTGGGCTGGCCTGTTAGTTCAGTTGGTTAGAGCACTGTGTTCAAGGGCTCAGATCCTAGTACTGGCCAGCCACCAAAAAGAAAGAAAGAAAGAAAGAAAATTTGAATTAATATATTTTGTAGGGATCAAAGGGAAACTTCCCCTTCAACTCCTTGAAGTTTCTCTGAAAAATCAACTAATAAACAGATTAATATGAAGAAAGGGTGTAACAAATCTTATTACAGCATAGTTTTTTGTGACAAGGGAGCCTTCAGAACAAAGACCGAAATATATAGGGAAAACTGTCCCTTTTTGTGCTTAGGTTCTATGAAGCAGGCACAATCATGCAGAAATGTGATTGTACAAAAAAGATATGATCTAATGTTAATAGATCTAATGCTAATGCTAATGCTAATGCTAATGTGGGGAAAACCCAGAAAGGCCTGTTTGTTTAGATTTTTTGGCTTCTTTCTGCAGCATTCATTCCTCTAGGGTATGGGACAGAATCCTTTCTGGAATGGGAGTCTTGTGACCTACAATCAAACGAGGTAGGTCAGATAATTTCTTTATGGCCAACTCCAAGACAGAAAGGCTGGGGGCAATGGGAGATTAGAGTGTAATTTTAGTCTTTATGGCTGGCTTTGGGGAAAAGGGTTCCAGTTTCTATGATCTGCCTTGCGTCAGGGGGGAATGAGGCTGAAAGACAGGAGGGCAGGAGAAGGTTAGAGAAAAAACTTGCTTTTGAGGCTGTTTCTGAGGCCTTCCCTTTGGGATGTCACTTCCTGAGCCCCAACAATTTTAAAGGTTATAATTTGTAATATTAACTTGTTTTACTAAGACCAATGACTTTATCAGAACAAACTTTTATGATTATAAACCAAAAATTTTGAAATTGAGATGTTGCATAAAAATTTATTTCTGCATTTTATTTTGTTTGCACATTACTAAAGTGAATGCTGATTGATCAAAAATAAGTAGTCAAAAATGGTAGTAGGTTTATAAATAGCTCATTGTAATTTGGGTCTCTCTTCAATTACATTAATTTCAAAGCTTGAAGGAAGTGTAGTGGAGATTTTTCTTTTTATGTTGAAATCAAAATAGTATCTAACAAGAGTTCAGATTCCTTTTCATATGTGTTACAGTTAGACATAAGTTACCCCAACTTACGATAAATGCTAAAATTGTCTGCAGTTGCTCACTAATTATTACAGAACTGATCAATGCAATGTGAAGAACATTTGCTTCAATAGTTGAATCTTGTGAATTTTATTGAGTGTCTTATAGAGCATGCTATGGTTACTTACCCGTATGATTTTTAAAACCTGGATTTTTAAAAAACAGAGCTACCACCTTCCCAGTAAACCACACATTTGAAAGACGTTCATATTGAGTGCACAGCAATGGAAAGAGAAACTTTATTCAGAGAGTTGTATTTCTGCCAAGGGAGGAGTTGGAAAAATGCACTGGGATGAGCTGGGCAAATATTTAAGTTCCCACCCACCTCTTAGAACTCCACACTTTGGAAGCAGAGGAGGCCCCTGGCAGCCAGGCCTGCAAGCTTGATGATTAGTCTTTTTAATGCCTTCCTAGCAACACCCTGCTAACTGCTGTCTGCTGTGGTGGCAGGAAGCCAGCTCCCTGCTCTGCACGTAATGGAGGGTGCCACTGCCCCGGGAACTGTCAGAGGCCTGGGGAGCCAGTGCCTGGCCACCAGGCACACTTGTTTTGCTTCAGGGCACTAGACCAGTTAGAACCCTTTGGAGAATCCACCTGGAAAAAGTAACAAAATCCATGCAAGGCATTCAAAATAACCATCATTAATTAAGGCAGAGGCCTTCATTCTGGGAGTGATTCGCATTCCATTCGCTTTCACAAGAAGAAAGTTTCCGGAATACTCAGAAACTGCCCCAGTGACCTGATTTCATGGTTTGGGCCCAGTCTGTTCTGAAGAAGTCATGCTGCAGTTGCAATATAACAAGAAGAATCCTATATTCAGAATAAGGAGACTCAACTTGGAACTCTTAGCTTGGTTAAAAGACCTTGAACATATCACCTAACTTCAATTTCCTCATCAGTAAATGGATTGCGGTGGGATGGACTCAAGAATCTATGTGGAAGCACCTAACACTAAATCTCTGTATATATTACTTAATCTGAATATCATCACCTCAATAAAATAAATAGTCCTTAACACACCAACAGATGCTGTGAGTAGGGGAGGAAAGAAAAAAGGAGCAAGTTTTTAAGCGGACTATCATCAAATAAATTGGAGATGTTTGTGTAATTACAGCTATTATTGTTTCATCTGTTGGAAGTGAAAGGGACCTGAAACATCACCTAAGGTAATGCTCAGGTAAATACATGTACTTTTGCTTTCTTATATATAATGATAGATCCTATTCCCTTCTGGGGAGGCCAGATCACAAGTTGCCTTAAACATATACTTGTATAATGCATATCGTTTATTCTTGCCTGACTGGCATTCATTTCTCTTTTTATGTCTATAGCAACTAGTTTTCCTCCATCACGCTCAATCCATTTGTCCTGGGGGAGAAGAGACCACCCCAGCTCCAGAAGTGGACTCACGAGCCAGGCATGGCCAAACAGAGCACTGCATCTGGGGCAGACTCCATTGATTGGCTCACCCAATTCCAGTTCTCAACCCCTTCTTCACAGCCCAACTCAACTGGAGAGTCTGGAAGAGCAAAATATTTGGCTGCTCGGCCTGCCTTGTAGGTAGGGGTAGTCTTGGGACCCAGTTACGACCAGCAAATTGTAAGCAGAAGTCTGATGGATGTTTATGGGAAAGCTTTTGCTTTCCTCAAAGAGGGACATTGGCTGCCCACAACATCCCTTTTTTCCTGCCTGAAACCTGGATAACGACAGCAGCCATCTTACAAAAATGAAGAAAAGGCCAAAGAACTATCAAAGATTCAGTCCAGTGAATCATTAGCAATAGCTTTCTATTCCATTTGTCTTTCTTTTTTTTTTTTTCCTTTTTTCGTGTCCGGCAACGGACTGCAACCCTCAGTGTCGCGCCTGTACCGGACCAGGACCGGCAACGGGATCGCAACCCTCGGTGCTGCGCCCGCCCCTCGCTCAGCCAGTGAGCGGGAACCGGTCTGTATGTGGGATCCGAACCCTCGGCGGGATCGCCGCCGCACTCCCAAGCGGCGCACTGTAGCAGTGCGCCACCAGGCCGGCCCTTCCATTTGTCTTTCTACAAAAGGAAAATGAACCGATTTGTTTTACCAAGTTCTCTGTTGTTTGCAGTTGAAGGTGTCTCAACTGATAAAGCATCTCGCTGGCTGACTTGGTGGGTCCAAGGATGGGTGTGTGACTCAACTAGAGCAATCAGAGCCAATGAAACAGAACTTCAGGACTTTCACTGGACTGTTGGAATAAGAAGTTCTCTATTTCTAAACTCAGAAATGAAAACACATAAGCCCAGAACTGCTGCCACCCAGCTTGTCCCTACCTGCGTGAGAATGATGCCCACAGAGAGGAAAGCAGAGATGAGCTATGGATGGAGAGTGACTTATGATGACATCCTTTTCATCCCTGATCCAGACTTCTCTGAAATGTGACTGCCTCTAGATTTTTTGAACATGTGAGCCATTTTGGGTTCAAGCTTTTCTGAGATGAAGTGTTTTGGGTCATTCATTGTATCCTGACCTTATTTGGCAACATATTACTCATGCTGTGACCAGTCCATGTTTCCCCTGCCTGCCCTGGCTCAAGTGGTATTTAAGTAGCTAAGAGCAGTGTTTAATATTTATCCCTTTTTAGTGAGTCCTCTCCTCCCCCAGCTTCTCTGTTGAGACTTGTGGATCAAGCTTCTGCTCTCAGAGAGAAGAGATGAAATATCCTGTACGTCTTAGGGGCGAGACTTCCAGCACAGGGAAGTACAGTCCACACGATTCCTTTTTGATTGAAATTCATGAAGAGATTGTTCAGAGAGGTAGGGAAAGGGAGACTAGAGGAAGTTGCTGGGAGGGGAGATAATTTGGTTTGTTATTATCAAATTGTTTCAATTTTTTCCCTGATTATCAAAGTCATACAGAAACTAAAAAAGAAAATAGAGATCACTGTATTTCACAAATGATTTTTCTTCTCATAGTCTTCTGTATTTCCTTATGTCTTCTGGCAAGCATGTATGTCTTTCATAATCAGGATAAAATGCTAGCTGGATCAATTTGATAGCAACAAACTAAGCTTTCAAAGCCAAGGTATGGCAATAGTCTGATCCACTGTCAGGAGACTAACCAGGTGTCAACGCTGTCTCCACCATCTACAGCCAGGTGACCTCTTTGATTCTCCATTTCTTCATCTATAAAGCAGAGATAATAGTGCCTAAGTCCCTAACTACCTATCTGATGTGGATATTGTGAGAATTAAAAGTGATAGTATTTAAGAATATTCCTAGTACTAAATACATATTTGTTTCTTGTACCTCCTGTTAGAGTGTTAGAGGAGGGAGTTCAGATGTAAGTGACTGGGAGTTGGGGGTTGTAGGGAAGAAAGACTGGGGTGAGAGCCTGGCCAGCCACCCCAGTTATCACAGAGCCTCTTGCATCCCCCACCTCCACGCGTCCCATCTCTCCTTTTACTACTCATGTTTTATTGTTACTCCTTTGTCCTTTTCATCTTTATCAGGAATGTGCATCTGAGGTTGTTTCACAGAATTCAAAGGGGAACATACCCTCTTCCCCCTGCTGGCCTTGTTGTCTCTCTACAGCTCTGTGATTCTTTCCTCTCCTCTCTCCCTCTCTAGAGGCTAATTAGCAGTCACACACATGTTCTTCCGGCCGTGTCTTTAAGATTTAAAAATATGAATGGCAAGTGAGGTTTCTGGTCTGAACTTTCTTCTTTGAAGTCTTTTAACAAGTCACCAGGGATTGATGGAGGCGTAGTGATGGGCCGAGAGCTGCTGCTGCTGCTGCTGCTGCTGCTGCTGCTGCTGCTGCTGTGAGGGAAGGGGTGCGGCGCCCCCACATTCCCAGACAACCCTTGAGGAATTCCCTTTGAGATTTCCTCCCATGCTTGTCTGGAGATTCTACAAGAAGGCAGGAGAATGCAGACTTCTTAACCCACAGAGAGACCAGGGCCCCACAGGCTCTGAAAGCTTCATTACACACAGCCACACTGCCCGTGCTCACCTCCCACACCGGGCATTTACCCTCCCCTCAAACACATACATGTCCTGTTCACACACTCACATAGAGGCCTGTGCTCACACTCAGCCCACTGTTTTTGTTTTTTTTTTTTTTCTTTTAAAGATGACCAGTAAGGGGATCTTAACCCTTGACTTGGTGTTGTCAGCACCACGCTCTCCCAAGTGAGCCAACCAGCCACCCCTATATAGGGATATGACCCTGCAGCCTTGGTGCCATCAGCACCACACTCTCCCAAGTGAGCCACGGGCTGGCCCTTCAGCCCACTGTTGACCTAAAAGAAACTGAGGCTCAATATTTATTGAAACAATATGACCATTGCAAGTGGAGAATTGCATAGGTCAGTTTGCTCTGAGAAATATGCTCCAAAGAGGGCCAGCAGAGCTTAGTATTTTATAATCACAAGAAGCGGGAAGAATCAAAGGAGAGAGAACAGCCCATCTCTAATTACCTCTTGGGTTTTTCCATGGGTCGTACATGACGTATAGCATTGAAATTTTTACATCAGTGTAGGTGACATCCTACATGCAGAGATCGAAGGTAACAGTTACAAGAAGCATTCTAGGTTATTTTATGACTTTCTGGTGCCATAGTATATGCTTCTAAGTAGATCTGAGGCACTACAGTTTAGCTGACCTGGTCAGAGCAGATTTTTTAGTTATCACCACAAACCAGAGAACCATGACAATGATCACTAGTGGTTTTATAAATCCTCCTTTCCTTTCTCTTTTATGGATAAAGATTCAGGGTCAAGATGTTAAGTAACTTGCTTCAAGTCAAACAGTTGGTAAGTATCACAGCCAGTTGTCAACCCAAGTCCGTCAGGCCACAAAGCCCACATCCTCCCTATGATGCATGCTGGCACCTGGTGCACAGAAGCTGGTGTCCAACAGGTGCTCATTTTTCTATATCCTGGTTAGTTACTGGAAAGGAGAAACCCCAACCTGATTTGATCTTGAAGGGAAAAGCCATTTATTTCCCTCTGCCAAGCAAATGGGACAGAGAAAAAGCTTAGCCCTTAAATGGGCTTGATCGCTGTTTTCTTTTCCTCTCTCTCCCCCCTTCCTTTACTATTTGTAGAATTAAGTGAATTTTTATTGAAAAACGAGTTTTAACTATTCACTTCATTAGTTATTGTAAATTGTTTCAGCCAAATGGCAGAGAAAACATCCAGAGAAATGCGGAGCTCAGCCATTTCCTTCAGCCCCTCACCCAGCCGGCCGGGGGACAGCTCCTATAGCAACCACGCCACCAGCTGGCAGCAGACATGTCAAACTTGTCTAAGAGAAAACAGTTTAATCCAACTCCGGGTTTGGGGAAAGCTGTGTTGCACAGGTGAAGGAGCAGACATGATTATTTGGTTTATTTTCTAATAAAACTGAAGTTTACTACTGGAGGATCAAGAAAGGGAAAACACACCCAACATGTTGTCAACACCTGGCCTTCCACAGCTGCTTTTATAGGTCCCAAGATGGAAGAATAGAATGGCATCTACCAAAGTGTCCTGGATTAGAAGATCCCTGTGCCTCCAAACACACTCATCACCCACAGACCTGTGTATATGTGTGAACATGCACACACATGCACACACACACTCCAAAAACAGAGTTCTAGGCATCCTCCTCAGCATACTGTTACCAAATTTGGTTCTTGGGTCCCAAAGTCATAGAAATGAACAATGCACCAGCAGTAAAGCAAACAACACTTTATTAAAAGAGGAGATAGACTTATGCATGAGGCGGGTAGCTACAGAGAAGCTAGCCCCCAGGGTTAGGGGGTTAAGGGGGACAGGTTGGCATCATCATTCTGTGTCTCTGGAGGTGGTTGATCCTTTTCTTCCTGGATGTGTCATGGGCACATGCTCAGTAGCTCCAAGATGGTGGTGGTGCTCGTTATGGTCACCCCAGGAGGGTAATTGAAGCAGTCACCTTGAAGCTTAGTGTACTTTCGGGAACTCCTAAAGGGGTCTTAAGATTAATCTGTAACTTAATTTTTTAAATTACAGGAACTAAGCCTTGGGGAAGGGTTTTGCAACTCAGTGAATATCTGTTCCCTTCTTTTCTCAGTTTATTTTAGCAGCGCAGGCCATGGGGTAATCATGCACCTTGGTGGTCTTAAGACTGAGGGGTGGAAAAGTAACAAAGTGTCCTCTGCAAGGAAAATGGAGTTAGGCTCACAGATCTAGCCCTATTCTGTCTCAGTACTAGTGACTCAACAAACACTTACAGGATTAGACTGTACCTATTGGGAAGACACAGTAGAGTGAAGGGAAAGGAATTCATTTTGTTTAACCAAAAATTAAGTAAACTAATAAACCTGTGTTCATTCAGCTTAAATCTGTTAAGAACCTAGTATGTATCAGGCAATATGAATTAGCGAACAAGATAGAGTGTCTGTCCTCAGTGGGCTTATAATCTACTCAGGGAGATAAACAAGTAGAGGTAATTTCAATACACTGTGATAAGTACTATGTTTGAATCTACTCTATTCAGGCTTTCACTCCCATGTTCCACAGAACTGCCTTTACTAAACTCACATAGCCAATGGCAAATTCTTGCTCTTCTTACTTCACCTATTGGCAGCATATTACACAGCTCCTTGGAGGTGATATAGTGGAACAGTCAAGGGTGGACTCTTCAGCCAGAACAAGTTCAAAATTGCAGCTCCAGCATCACCACGTGTGTAATCTTGAGAATTAAACTCTGTGCCTTAAGTTTGTCATCCATAACAGGGGGATAATGATAATAGTAACACCTGCCTCAGAGTGCGGGGAGGATTACATTGTACTAACAACAGTGATTGTTATTGTTGGAATACTTTTTTTATTTTATTATTTTTTGTTAGCATATTTATTATTACAAATCATCCTCATTCTTTATGCCCCTTACCCAATCTCTCCCCATCCTCCTCTCCCTCCCCCTTGTAATAACCATAGGTTTATTCTCTTCTTCTAGTGCATAAACTGTTTCTCTTTCGATTTGTTGCCTAGATGATCTGTGCAGGCTGAGAGAGGTGTGTTCAGGTCCCCACTAGTATCATACAGCAGACGCTTCTTCTATCACTCTGAAGTGTGCTTTGTGGAGAGAGGGGACCTCTTCTTCTTCTTCATCTTTTTTTTTTTTTTTTCTGTGTTTGGTCTCTGATGATAACTCTCCTTGTGTCAATGCAGTCGAGTGTCTGGTGTGCCATCTACACGGTGGCTGTGACTACTGCTATAGAGACTAGCTGCTTTTGGGGCAGCTGTGGCAATTGCAGTGGCTATGGTGGGCTACCTACGTGGAAATGGTGTTTTTGGTGTGCTCTTTACCTGGTTGTGGTTGGGTTTGGCTTCCCCTGGCTCCATACATCAGGACCCCGGCAGGGCCCCCTACTGGAATACTTTCTTCACTTGGCTTTCAGGATCTCACACTCACCAATCCTTTCTCTTACTTTACTAGCTACTTCTTAATCTCTTTTGCTGGTTCCTTCTATTCCCTGATCCCTAAAGGTACCCCAGGTCACTGTCATTGTACCTCTTCTTTAACTACCACTCTCTTGGTGAGCTCACCCAGTCTTATGGTCTTAAAATATTATCAGTGGTGGATACTATGATGTATCACCCAGACAACCCTTCAAGGAAGGACTTTTGTCACAGTTGCTAAGGACACCATCAGTGGACAGCCTTCAGCGGTCAGCTCTTGACCTCAGTGTCAGAGAGCCACCTTATCCAAGGCCATGTCTTTCTGGGGATGATCAACTGTCAATAACTGGTTGAGATGAGAGTATAAAGGCCCTGTTATTTCAACCCCACATAAGACAACTCTGACAAGCCATTTCAGCTCGAGTTCCCCATGGGATCAGCTAAGGCTGTCAAGGCTCTATCTTAACCAACTCCCTCTACCCAATCCTGCATCCTCCACCTGTCTTCCAGAGATGCTAATCTCAAGGGCTTTCTCTGTTAAACATCCTAAACACTAAATCCTGCCTCAGAATCTGCTTCCCAAAGAACACAAACTATGGTACCATTTATATGCTGATGACTACTACAATAGAAACAGAAAATATATTTGACAAAATCCAAAATCTATTACTGATAAAAAAAAAAGTCTGCAAAATAGGAATGAAAGAAAACTTTCTCAACCTGGTAAAGAACGTCTGTGAAAAACTTCTAGCTAACATCATACTTAGGAATGAATGCTTGTTCCCTAAGATCAGGAACAAGCATGAATGTACACTCTCAGCACTTTGCTTCAAAATTTCAATGGAGGTTCTTATCGATGCAATAACACAAGAAAAATAATTTGAGGGCATCAAGATTGGAAAGTAAGGGCCGGACCCGTGGCTAACTTGGGAGAGTGTGGAACTGGTAGTGCCGAGGCCATGGGTTCGGATCCTATATAGGGATGGCCGGTGTGCTCACTGGCTGAGCGTGGTGCGGACGACACCAATCCAAGGGTTATGATCCCCTTACCAGTCAAAAAAAAAAAAAAAAAAGATTGGAAAGGAAGAAGTACAACTGTCTTTATAACAAGGTCATAGTTACAAAAAATATTTTGAAGTCTACAAAAAAACGGCTACTAAAACTAAAAATTAAGCTTAGCAAGGTTGCAAAAACAATAAACAAAAATTAACTGTATTTTCACAGAATTAGCATTGGACATTTGGGAGTAGAAATTTTTAAAAACAGTACTATTTTCAATAGCATCAAAACATTTAAATTTAGAAATAATTCTGACAAAAAATTTGTAAGACCTGTACAAATCAAAGAAGACCTAAATAAATGGAGAGATATATTATGTTCATGAAATGGAAGACTCAATACTGTTAAGAATTCAATTCTCTCCAAATTGATCTATGGGTTCAATGCAATCCCAGTCAAAATCTTTAAAAAAATTTTTTTTTTTTTTTGCAGAAAATGACAGGCTGATTCTGAAACTCACATGAAAGGCAACAAACAAACAAACAGAATAGACAAAACCTGGGCCGGCCCGGTGGCGCACTGCTACAGTGCACCGCTTGGGAGCGTGGCTGCGCTCCCGCCGAGGGTTCGGATCCCACATACAGACTGGTTCCCGCTCACTGGCTGAGTGAGGTGCGGGCGCGACACCGAGGGTTGCGATCCGTTGCCGGACACGAAAACAAACAAACAAACAAAAAAAAGAATAGACAAAACCTGAAGAATATGAACAGAGTTGGGAAGCTTAACAACTAATCTAAAAACTTATAAAGCTACAATAGTTAAGATAGTGTGGTATTATTAATAGTTAAAATAGTGTGGTATAAAAATAGCTAAATCAATCAGTGGAACAGAAAAAAGAGTCTAGAAATAGATTCATACAATGAATTTTTGACAAAGGTGCAAAGGCAATTCTATAGGAGATAGGTTGTCTTTTCAACAAATGGTTCTGGAACTATTGAATATCCATATGCAAAAAAAAAAAAAGAACTTCAATCTATACCTCATATCATATACAAAAATCAACTGCAACGGGGCCGGCCCGGTGGCGCACTGCGCTAGTGCGCCGCTTGGGAAGCGCGGAGGCGCTCCCACCGAGGGTTCGGATCCCACATACAGACCGGTTCCCGCTCACTGGCTGAGCGAGGCGCGGGAGCAACACCGAGGGTTGCGATCCCGTTGCCGGTCCCCGGTCCGGTACGGGGGCAACACTGAGGGTTGCGATCCATTGCCGGACACGGAAAAAGACAAAAGACAAAAAAAAACCAAAACAAACAAACAAAAAAAACCTAAAACTATAAAACTTCTTATTTCACCCCTACATATTTATCCAAGAGAAATCAAAGCATATATCCATACAGAAATGAAGTGTACACAAATATTCATCGCAACTTTATTTGTAATAGCCACAAACTGCAAACAACATAAATTTCCATGAATATATGAATGTATAAACAAATCGTGGTTTAGCCATACAATGGAGTGCTACTCTGGATAAAAAGTAATGAACTACTTATGCACACAACAATATGCATGAATCTCAAAATAATTATGCTGAATGAAAGACAGGCAAAAATAAATATGTTCTGTATGATTCCATCTATATAGAATTCTAGAAAATATAAACTACTCTATAGTGACAGAAAGGAGATCAGTAGTTGCCTGGGAAAAGAGAAGGGCAATAGGGAGCAGCAGAAGGGATTACAAAGGGCATGAGAAAACTTTTGGGTATGACGGATATGGTCATGGTCTTGAATGTGGTGATGGTTTGATTGAGTATATATATCTCAAAATGTATATTGTACTCTTTACATATGTGCAGTTTATTGTCCATTACATCTCAATAAAGCTGTTTAAAATATTAAAACCACCACTGGCCAGTGTTTATAATGGCCTATGTGGATTGGAAGATTCAATGTAGTGGCCTTTACAAAGCCATACACGATCTGGCTTCCCATAACCTCTCTGATCTCATTTCTTGCTCCTCTCTTCTTTGCTTTCTGTATTCCAGACACACTGGCTTATATAATGTTCTTTGAATAATCCTTGAGTGCTTCTAACCAGGGCTTTATACCAGGGTTCCCTCTTCCTAGAGAACTCTTCCCCCCAGATATTTGCATGTCAAGCTCCTTCCCCTACTTTGATAATCAGCTTTATGTGTTAACATGACTAGGCTATAGACTCCAGTTATTCAATCAAACACTAACTAGGAGTTTCTCTGGTTGAACCTTGACCGATGTATCTCCTCAGGTCTTTACCCAAAAGTAACCTACTCCAGTGAGGGCTTCCTTGGCAATCCCATTTAAAATTGCAACCCCTGACCATTTTTATTTCCTTTCCTGCTTTGTTTTTCTGCAGTGAACTTATCACTATCTAAGATAGTATATATTTATCTTATTGTGTGCCTTTTCTTCACTAGAATCTGAGCTCCATGAGGATAGGAATGTTTTGTCTACTGTTGTAAACCCAGTGCCTACAGCAATACCTAATATCCAGTAAGAATGAATATTTTGAGAAAAGATATCAGGACTACAGAGAAGGTACACTTAATCCAACCCTCTTTTGGGGAATATTTCCTAGAGGAGACAATGTAGTTAGGTTAAGGCATTTGTATTGGGAGGTGACATCTAGGATAAGGGAATTCAATCTAAGTAGAGAGAACAGCAATTTCAAAGGCCTAACAGAAATAATGGTAATAGCTAACAAGTGTTGTATACTTACCATGGGCCGGGAACAGTGCATGTGTATTCATTCTATGAATTCTCACAATTACTTGAGGTAATTATAATAGTGTCCCAATTTTTAGAAGTGGAAATTTAGGCACAGAGAGATTTGGTAACTTGCCTAAGATCACATAGCTATGAAGAGGCAGGGGTGGGATTTGACCTCAGGCGGTCTGGCTCCAGAGCTTGTATCTGCTCTACTAAAAGAACTGACATGGAAACAAAAACAAAAACAAACAAAAAAGCAATAAGAAAGAAAAAACAAACAAAAACAAAAACAAACAAAAAGAACTGAGACGGTGCATATATAGAACTGTCCACAGTTCAGCGTTCCTGGAGGGTGGAACGTGAAAGGGCATGGAGAGAACAGAGGAGAGATAGGCAAGCTGATGTCACATTCTGGGACTGGGTCTTGTTGCTATTGCCAACTAGCTGTGGATCTCTGGTCTTCAGAGGGGGAGATGAATTAGATGACATCTAGCTTCCCTCCCAGTCTCATAGGCTATGTCTCTGGGTACCACCTAGCCCAGAATTGAGCCAAGTGTTGTTGGGGCAGGAGGGGAGATCACAGCCATAGTCCACATGCTAGCTGAAAAGTCATGACTGACACAAACAGAACTACTTGACAACAGCACAAGGTGGTCACAACTGGAGACAGAAATCTGAAGACTTCACCTTGCAAATAAAGTTTCAAGAAGGCAAAAATAAGTGGGACACAACCCACAGAATGGGAGAAAATATTCACAAATCATATATCTGAAAAGGTATTACTATCCAGTATAGATAAAGAAGGAACTCCTACATCTCAACAACAACAAAAAACAATTAAAAAATGAGCAAAAGAGAGCTGGCAGGTTAGCTTAATTGGTTAAAGCACACTGTTAAAAGACCAAGGTCAAGGGTTTGGATCCCCATAACAGCCAGCCACCAAAAGAAAAAAAACAAAAACAAAACAAAACAAAAAAATGAGCAAAAGACTTGCATAAACATTTCTCCAAAGAAGACATACATGGGCCGGCCCGTGGCTCACTTGGGAGAGTGCGGTGCTGATAACACCAAGGCCACGGGTTCGGATCCCATATAGGGATGGCCGGTTGCTCACTGGGCGAGCTTGGTGCTGACAACACCAAGTCAAGGGTTAAGATCCCCTTACCGGTCATCTTTAAAAAAAAAAAAAAAAAAAAAAAGACAAAGAAGACATACAAATGGCCAACAAGCTCATGAAAAGATATTGAATATCATTAGTCATTAGGAAAATGCAGATCAAAACCACAATGAGGTACCATGTCACATGGGTATCATTTTTAGAAACTGAAAATAACAAGTGTTGGCAAGGATGTGAAGAAATTAAAACCCTCATGCATTGCCGGTGGGAAGGTGAAGTGGTACAGCCTCTATGGAAAACAGTATGGCAGTTCCTCAAAGAGTTAAACAGAGAATCACCGTATGATCCAGCAATTCCACTCCTAGGCATATACCCAAAAGAATTGAAAGCAGGAACTAAAAAGATATTTGTAAACCCATGTTCATAGCCGCATTATTAACAATAGCCAAAAGGTGGAAACAACCCAAACATCCATCAACAGATGAATGGATATATAAAATGTGGCATATACTTACAACAGAATATTTATTCAGCCTTAAAATGGAACCACCACCACATCAAGGAAATTCTGATATATGTTACAACATGGACAAACTTTGAAGACATGGTGAGCAAAATAAGCCAGACACAAAAGGACAAATATTGTATGATTCCACTTATATAAGGTATCTAGAAAAGGCAAATTCATAGAGAGAGAAGGTAGAATAGAGATTACCAGAGGCTGGGGGAAGGAAGGAATAAGGAATTACTGTTTAATGGGTACAGAGTTTCTGTTTGAAGTAACAAAAAAATTCCGGAAATGGATGGCAGTGATACTTGCATCACATCATGAATGTACTAAATGCCACTGAATTGAGCACTTAAAAGTGGTTAAAATAGTAAATTTTGTGTTACATGTATTCTGCCACAATATAAAAGGTAATTTTTAAAAAATGAGTGGGATGGTGCTGTGGACTGACTGAATTGTGTCCCCCAGAATTCATATATCAGAAGCTTAATTCCCACAGTAACTGTTGAGGGTAGGAAATCGTATTATTGTAATTGAAAGGTGGGGCCTTGCAGAGGTGATTGGATTGTGAGGACTGCACCCTCATTAATGTTTGATCCATTTTTGGAATAGCAGGCATGGTTCTGAAGGCTTTAAAAGGAGAGCGCATGAGGAACTATATCTCTCTGCTCTGCCATTTTTTGCCATGTGAGACCCCTGCATTGCTGTGAAGCCAACGCCAAAGAAGACCCTTACCTGGATTTTAGACTTCCCGGCCTCTGAAACTGTAAGCAATAAATTTTGTTTTCTTTACAAATTACCAAGTTCCAGGTATTTTGTTATAAGCAACAGAAATGAACTAATACAGATGGTTTCTAAGTTCATGGCCCTACACAATTCTACCCCACAACATCTCATGCACAAAGACACTTGCTCAAAGCCCAGAAGAACATCCAGTGATGGGGGCAAGCATGCCTCTAATTGGAGTAGGAAAAAAAAGGAAAAAGGATTGGCAAACCTGACTGGCCAAGAGGCAAATTCCCTCTTCCCAACTTGCTGCCTACAGTTTAAACTTCCTGCTGACCAATAAGTTGAACCAGAGCCTGTCCACTTGAACTTCCCCCTTTGGTGCTCTCTTCTCCCCCACATTCTGTTCAAGCAGCTTTGAGGGCTGTTGATGGAGGCAACCGGAGTCAGCTTGGTTCTAAACCTCTACATCTTATTATGTGACCTCAGACAAATCACTTAACCTGTCTGTGCCTTAGTGTCCTTTGCCAGGCCATGGAGATAATGATAGTACCTAACTCATAGGGTTGTGGTGAGTAGTGACTTTATTTACCTAAAGAACTTAGAATAGTGCCTGGAACATAGTAAGCACTGTGTAAGTATTGCTGCTATTATTGCTGTGGTTATTTTATTATTCTCCCAGGCTAAGCATGCAAGCATCTGGATGTATCTTTTTTTCTTTTTTTTAACTAGTTTTTATTGTTAATGTTATACTTTTCAATTGGTTGTGGTGGCATCAGGTGTACACCCCAAGACAAAGAGAGGCAGAGAGTCCTTGCAGTGATTTCAAGTTTCAGACTTCTTCATGGTCTTTAGAAGGTATCCTTTTGGGGCTTGCTTATCATGCTGTTAAGTGTGCATGTTTAACAGTTTATTTTAAAGGATATTACAAAGGATACCAATGAACACCAGATAAAGAGATGGATAGGGAAAGGTATAGGTGAGGAGGCAAGAGCTTTCATGCCATCTCTGGGCACACCACCTTCCAGGAACCTCCACGTGTTCTGCTAGCCAGAAGCTCTCTTTCTGTATCTTTTTGATGGGGGTGGAAGCTAATGAGTGGGAATTATATAGTAAACAGGAAGGTCACCATCTTAATAATGCCTAATTACCTTCTCTCTATTCCAAGTTTATGTTTGCCTCTGGCTTCAGTTAGTTTCCTCAAAAAATGGACTTTTAATTGGAGATGTGCATGCAAAAAGTTTACTGTTGGAGGACCTCAGGAGCAACCCCTGTGGGGTAGTGAACAAAGCAGTGTCAGCCAGAGGAATATGTTGAACTTCAGTGTGCTCACAACAAAGGCCTCAGCCAATCCCCTGGTGAACTCTGGAGCTGGACTGTCAGAAATGTTCCAAATTGAGGCTAGTGGGCCTTAACACTTGCTCACAACCAGTCATTGGGTGAGTCATTGGGTGAGGTAGGTTTCTTCAGCTGAGGGCAATTTACAGAGAGAGACTTACCTGAAATCTGTCAGCCATTCACCCTCTCAGCAGCTGGGCAAATGAGTGTTTCAGTTCTGGAGAGGGAGGTCTCAGATGCACACTACAGTATCCACTACAGTCCACCCTTACACCACTTGCTTCATGGAAGATCTGGGAGCAGCTCCTTCAGAATTCTGTTTGGCCTTTTTTCTTGGAGAATCTCACAAAATAAAGGTTAAGGGATACACTACAAAGTCCATTGAGAATCAGTGTCAAGGACTTCCCAAAGAGAATACATAGAACTTTACCAAGAAATTTAGAATAGTTCCAAGAATATGCAATCCAAGATGCCAGATCTATATCAACTGGTTCATGTGTTAGTAGGCATTCCACATGCAAAATTATTGGATGGAAAAATGCAGAGTATATAGACTCTGAGGTTCATCTAAAAGACTATAACTTGTATAGGAAACCAGAGGAGTTTAGAAAAACTGTAGATATTGGACACAATCTTTTGGAAGCTATCCCAAAAGTTTTTTCTGTGAGAACACTCTAACTCAGTCCCGCAAGCAAAGAAGGGTTAAATCCAGAAGAGATGGCAGGAATAGGCTTCTTAATACCTATGGAGAGCATTAAGGAGTAAATCCTTAGGCAGGTATGATTCTCTCTCTCTTCTCACTTTTTGTTAAGGGCCTCACACTAGAAATAGGGGATTTGTAGGCAAACAAAACTTTATGGGTATTTTTTATTTGTTTGTTTTGGTAGCTTGCTGGTACAGGGATTGAACCTTGTACCTCGGTGTTATCAGCATCACACTCTAACCAACTGAGCTCATGGGCCAGCCTCGCAAAAAAAATCTTCAAATGGGAAAAAGACCTATTGTCAGATCTCTAAACATCTTATTAAACATTTTAAAAATTAATATATAATTCATATACTATGAAATTCATCTTTATAAAGTGTGCAGTTCAGTGATTTCTAGTACATTCACAAGGTTGTACATTACCCCAGAAAGAAACTCCGTACCCACTACAACCACTCCTATCTCCCCTCCCTCTAGCCCTTGGAAACTACAAATTTACTCTCTGTGTCTATGGATTTGCCTATTCCAGATATTTCATATAAATGGAATCATACAATATGTGGCCTTTTGTGTCTAACTTTTTTTAGTCAGCATAATTATTTTGAAATTCATCATTGTTGTTGCATGTTTTGATAGTTCATTCCTTTTTTTCTTGTTGAGTAGTATTGCATTGTATGGATGCACTACATTTTGTTTATCCATTGTTTATCTATTATTAGCTGATGAAAATTTGGGTTGTTTTCACTTTTAGAGTATTATGAATAATGCTGCCATGAATATTCATGTACAAGTTTTTGTGTAAACATGTTTTTAGTTTTCTTGGGTATATATCTAAGAATGAAATTGCTGGGTCCTATGGTAACTCTATGTTTAATTTTCCAAGGAACTGTCAAACTGTTTTCCAAAGCAGCTGTACCATTTTACATTTCCACCAGCAGTGTACGGGGGTTCTGATTTCTGCACATCCTTTCCAACACTTGTTATTTTGATTATGGCCATCTTAGTTGGTGTGTCACTGAATATTTTGAAAAAGCCTTAGAACAAAATCAGAATAAGACCCAGCATAAACTGATGCCCTTATATATAAAACTAGAAACTCTCACCATGATCCTCAAGAACTGGAGGAAGGAGCCTTTTGATAAAGGGACTGGTAAGTATTTTAAGTCAAAAGGATATTCGAAAAATAATAGTACTGTGCTAGCTAAGAAATTGAATGAAACAAATAAGGCGATGGGCAATGAAGATGTTCTAAGGGAGAAACCAAGCATCCAATTTCTTTAAGTTCACAAGGGAATTAAAACATTAAAGGAGAACTCTGCAAGTTTTTTATTCATTCAGGAGATACAATGTCAACCTTAAGTTGGGACATCATTATGCAAATTGGAGTCAACGAACTACTCAGCTGGTAGTATCTAATAATCCTCAGATACTCCCCATATCCCACAGTTGTTATACTCAAACCTCAGACCATGGAATATTCTTCCTTTCTTTCCTCCCTTGTGACATGACCCACCAACTTAATAGCAAGCATCTACTATGCAAATGGAATTATTAAAAAAAAAAAAACACTTCCCTGATCACTTCATCCTTGAAATTCATAAGGATTCTTCAATTAAAAATGAATTATAGTTCATTTGGACTCTGACTTGCCTATATCCTTGTGTCTAAGTAAAGCCCAAATTGAAGATCACAGGGTGCAGGATCTTGGTGGGCCAAAAATTCTACTGGAACTCTCAGAATTATCAAGGCTGAACTCTTCAAGGTTAGGCTGACCCATCCAAAGCTCTACCCAAACTTGCTCAATAACCTCTAAAAGTAGAAACAAAATAGGGGCTGGCCCGTGGCTCACTTGGGAGAGTGCAGTGCTGATAACACCAAGGCCCCTGGTTCGGATCCTATATAGGGATGGCCAGTTAGTTCACTGGTAGAGCGTGGTGCTGACAACACCAAGCCAAGGGTTAAGATCCCCTTACTGGTCATCTTTAAAAAAAATAAATAAATAAAAGTAGAAGCAAAAAAAGAACTAAAACCAATACTTGAAAGCCTACTAAAGACTTATACCTTATGTTACTCCTTGTACTATTCCAATTTTTCCCAGTTAAGAAATCTAATAGGAGAAATATACCTTTGTTCAGGACATTAAAGCCACAAATGTATGATTAAATGCTATTGAGGAGCTAGTCTCTCATCAAATGACTCAACAAATCTTAGCCAAAAAAACTGACACAGAGGCTGAAATGATCGCCATCACAATCTTGATAAGCAATTACAACACCTCAAACAATAGTAAGATCTGAATTGATGTTAACTCCAGAAGGTAATGGTCTCCCCTCCAGTTCAAGCTGAAGATTGACCCATGGGGCTGGGGGCTGGGGATAATTGAGATAATTTGCATTCACATAACTCAACAAACAGGACTGAGAACTGACACCACCAGTGTTAACATGATTTAACAATTTTTTTTTCCAGGAAATTCTTGCCCAGGAGCAAGAATAAACTAATAAATAACTTCACTGTTTTTGTCATGAGATTACTATAAGCCAACTTTTTTTTAGATAAACAAGTTGCTCATCTGGGCAAACAGTTTGCTTATCAAACAATGTATGTATCAGGACTCATTTCAAGACCTTTGCCTTACTATGTCCACTAATCCTAAACTATTAAGTCCCAACCTTTGCCCAGTCCCAATCAGCTTTAATGGTCTTAAACCATTAGACACTGAAATCCAAAACCTTATAAATATCCTTCCCTTTTGTCAGGTGGGATAATCTTTACTGGTCCCTCCTTTTGGAGGACAGATTAGAACATAATGATTGGAGTTCACATTGACATGTGTTAACAATCAGGACTTGTAACATCCTGTTTGTTCCTAGGGGCTAGAGTGCCACACATCTCAGCGGGTAGTCTAGACGGGCAGGAACAATAAAGACACAGCTCCAAAGAGCTGAGATGTGGAGTTGTGGGCCTGTCTGAGGCAGCCCCCCTGCGAGCTCCTTTCATCAGGCCCAGGGCTTGGATTGAAGGGGACTCTCAGGGTGGGGGATGTAAATAAAGATGATTTAAAAAAAAATATGACCGGTAAGGGGATCTTAACCCTTGACTTGGTGTTGTCAGCACCATGCTCTCACAAGTGAGCCAGGGGCCAACCCTAAAGATGATTTTTGGTGTAAGAAAAAACCCCTCAAAACAAAAAATCCTTCTCTGACCTTCCATTCTTACACACAACTAAGATTCTGTCAAGGCAGTGTTCTCCCTGACTGCAGTAGATCTAATAAACTTAGCTCTACTTCACAGGCTTTCTGGTGATCTTTGGATGAGTTGACAATACAAAAGCAAACACTAAGTCGGTTTCGTGCTGATCAAGTTCCCTCCTCTGAATAATAAGTTTATAACAACTTTTTTTTCGGGCTGATGAAAAAGAAAATTGGGCGCCATTCAGATCCCAGCAAATTGCAAAACATCCTGTCTCAGTGCACCCCTTCACCCTGGCCTGGCCGCCACCCATTGGGTTCCTGTTGTCATTGACTACCAACTAATTCACTCTTAATGAGTCAGCCAGGTCTGCACACTTCAATTACGGGGACTTCCCCAACCCTTCCTGTAGTGGTTTAATTGTTGCCTATAGTTACACTTTTTAAAAATCACCAAGGGCTTTGCAAACCACATCGGAAATCCCAGACGTCGTACAAAGTCTTCTCTACAGAGTGCAGGAAAGCACCGAATTCTCAGACACGTCTTCCCGGATTATACAAACCTACGGTTTTCTCTGAGAGCCCTAAGAGCTGCCGTTCTGCCTAGCTCTTACCCTAGGCACTACATGCAAGTCATCTACATGCAGGTCACCCACTCACTCGGCTGCGGAAACACATCTCTGCAAACCCAAATATGAGAAGCTCCACCTTCATACGGGTTTCTAATTAAACTGTTTGTGCACCTTACATCTTCGTGGCACAACTGCACTCAAGGGCCCTGGGCCTTCCTGCTTGGAGACTTTCCCCGGTGCCCCAGCATTTCCCCGGGGGCCCTGCATTGAGAGGAATCCAAGGTTAACGCCTTTAGCCTGGGTGGACTCCAGGCCGCGGAGGCAGCGGAGGTGGCGGGGTTCGGTTATATCCTCAGGCCAGAGGAGGGGACGGGGACGGGGTGCGGACGTCCGCGGTCGCCCCTCGCGGGGTTTGGGGGTGGGGCACGAGCGGGTGCTGCGCGTCCAGCGGCCCCACTGTCGCCCACTGGGGAGCATGTTATGGACACCGCCCGCGACAGAGGACTCGCTCTCTCGGGGACGTTGCCCATCCCCAAATCTCCTGCGGGCTCCGCGGCTCCCCAGGGGGCAAGGCGCGACCCCCCCA
>NW_007727526.1:379332-402277 GCF_000696425.1 Galeopterus variegatus
AGGGGCAAGGCGCGCCCCCCCCCATCCCGCCGCCTGTCCCTGAGGGTCCTCGGTGGATGCCGCTCGACTGATCAGAGGGAAGAAGAGGGAAGTTTGCACCTGCCCGCTTCTAAGTAAAGCAGAGGGAGAAGAATCCCTGGAGTCACTGTCCAGCCGGAGGGAGTGGGGGTGGGGGGCGAGTGTGCGGGGGCGGTCCTGTGCAGGACCTGGCCTGGGAGAGCTGCCGCCGGCGCTGCTCACCCCAGAGACACCCGCCCTCTGCCTCAGGAGCGCAAATTGCCCTCTCCCCGCGCGACGGTCCCCTTCCACATCTTCAGAACCAAGCCCCTACTCAGTCCCAATTTTGCAGCCATCCTCCCTCTGGCATTCTGTTACTGGGTATAGGTTTGTCTGGCTGCCCCCTTGACCCTTTGAAAACAAACCACTCAAAAGTCAAATGTTGGTGAAAATGGAAGTCAGCTTTTATTCAGAAATACCAGTGACGTGAGGGGAGATGTTAGGCTAACCCATCTCTCCAGTACACTTGAAGGAGACTGGCCAGGCTAAAGCCATCTCAAAGATTTGGATTTACTGAGGCGTTTTTATAGGGGGGCCGAGGGAACGGAAGGTAGAAAATGAAAAGCAGGAGGGAGGGGACGGTGCAAGGGGCCAGGTGCAAGGTCTCCTCGAGGCTCCATCAGGTTTCTGCTCTGTCCTTGCTGTTTTCTTGTGGTCCTACTGTGGGGTTGGAATCAGCATAGCTTTATTGATGTTGTCTTTGGTTTGCCAGGGTCAGGATAGTATCTGCAAGTTTGCAGCTCCAGGCTGACTGAGAAACAACTTTACATTCGTGTACGTAATGTCATCTTGCCCCATAACCAAGGTTCGAAATATCAAATAACTAAGGGAAAAGAGGGAACTCGGAGGAATGCATGCCAAGAGAAAAACTGTGTCTTTTTAAAATCTTTTACAACCCGTGGCTCACTTGGAAGAGCTGGGGTTGGAATCAGCATAGCTTTATTGATGTTGTCTTTGGTTTGCCAGGGTCAGGATAGTATCTGCAAGTTTGCAGCTCCAGGCTGACTGAGAAACAACTTTACATTCGTGTACGTAATGTCATCTTGCCCCATAACCAAGGTTCGAAATATCAAATAACTAAGGGAAAAGAGGGAACTCGGAGGAATGCATGCCAAGAGAAAAACTGTGTCTTTTTAAAATCTTTTACAACCCGTGGCTCACTTGGAAGAGCGTGGTGCTGACAACACCAAGTCAAGAGTTAAGATCCCCTTACTGGTCATCTTTTTTTTTTTTTTTAATCTTTTACAACCCATGTGGTTTTAGGTCCCCGCATGGCTTCAGTCCTGCTCACTCCAACATTCCTTCTCTTCTCCTAAAGGACTAATCTGTACAACTGCAACCATTTTTTCTTTGTGCGTTTAACTAAAAGCTCTTTCTGAAAAGATTGTTGATATTCATCCCTTAGCCTCACAATCTTTAAAAATCAGGAATTGAAAGTTAATTCTCAAAGGAGGGAAGGGATGAGGGAAGAGGAGAGATTGGATAAGGGGTCATAAAAAATAAGTATGATTTGTAACAATTAATATGCCAATTAAAAAAAAAGGTAACTCTCATTGTCACTGGCTGCTCAGAGGAACAGGGACAGGAACTGCCAGCACTCAGGCAGTACAGTTTGTCATTACATTTTTGCAATATAAAACTGTATCCACATACACATTGCAATAACGTGTATCAAAGTTATTAGAATTCTTCAGAGTTTAGAATCTCCTGTTTTGAAAACTGCTGCAACATTATAAAGCAAATAACTATAGGTTTAGAAATAGAAATTAAATTTTAAAAAATAATATTTGCATATGAAACATAGGATGAACCATTAATGAGGTAGATCAGTTAAAAATTAATTTTTCCTTCTAAATGAAGAGAAAGTAATAGACTGCATAAGCAGGTGTTTTCAATTATATACAAACGTGAAACCACTTTCAGTTGCTGTATGACCTCCTCAGGTTCACCATGATGTCAGAGGAAATGCTGATATATGTCACTGTATAAATTAACATTTTAAATTCAATTCAGGATAGATTATGTCTCCAAAGAAAATATAATAGATATAGATATATAACCAATAAGCACATAAAAAGCTGCTCAATATTACTTATCACCAGGGAAATGCAAATCAAAAACCACAATGAGATACCACTTCGCATCTATTAGGATGGCTATTACCAAAAAAAAGAAAACAAGTGGCAGTAAGGAGGTGGAGAAATTGCAACCCTTGGGCCGGCCCGGTGGCGCACTGCTACAGTGCGCCGCTTGAGAGCGCGGCGGCGCTCCCGCTAAGGGTTCGGATCCCACATGCAGACCAGCCGCTCACTGGCTGAGCGAGGTGCAGGCGCGACACTGAGGGTTGCGATCCGTTGCCGGTCACGAAAAAAGACAAAAAGGAAAAAAAAAGAAAAAAAAAAAGAAATTGCAACCCTTGCACATTGCTGGTGAGAATATAAAATGGTGTAGCCACTACGAAAAATGGCATGGCTATTCTTCAAAAAATTGAATATAGAATTACTATATGATTCAGTAATTCCACTTCTGGATACATACCCAAAAGAAATGAAAACAGGAAGTCATACACATATTTGTCACACCCACGTACATGTCAGTGTGGGGACCCACTTGGGACTCCAGAGTTTAGGTATACAGATTATTTTAAACAGAAGGTATTTGACATCCAACAGATAAAGAAAAAAAAAAAAAAAGCCTCGTTAGAGCTTCCCCTATCTTTGAGTTGGACTGGAAGCAGCAACTTCTGGGAAATAAGGTGTATTAGTCCGTTTATGTTGGTTATAACACAATACTTGGAGCTGGGTAATTTATAAAGAAAATGAAATTTATTGCTTACAGTTTCTGAGGCTGGGAAGTCCAAAGTCCATCCGGTGGTGGTGACAGTGACCCAGGGGTCTCACATTGCAAGATGGTGGAAGCAGAAAGAGCAGAGAGCAAGACAGACTCTCCTCTTCTTTTAAAGCCCTCAGAACCATGCCCCTGACCACCAGTTTTAATCCATTCACTATGGCAGGGTCCTACAATACAATCACCTCTTCAAGGCCCCACCTTACAATTACCATAATAGGATTTCCCACCCTCTTTACAGTCACAGTGGGCGCCAAGTTCCTAATACATAAAACTTGGGGGACACAACTCAAGCTTCAGGGAGTCTTGGAGGGAAATAATTCAATCCACTAAAAAAAAAGGCAACCCAAAATTCTTCCTCAGGGTGATTTCCCTGAGGGGAGGAGAATAAAACCTATCGCACATCCCTTCTCCAGGGGATTTTATGGCCTGAAGGAGACAGAGAGACCACTGTACCTGTATAGACAACATTACAGCATACATTTTATCTACTGTTTGCTTGAGCAGGTTCAGAACATGCTACCCCCAAATATGGCAGCTTTGCATATTAAATGTTTAAAGCGGAAGGCATTTGAGAAAGTGGCAGAAGCAGGAAGGTGTCTTTGACCTTCTCCTGCCGTTCTCTGCTGAAGCAGGTCATCAAACCTAGGAAGGATTTTCTGAACTTCCCCTGAAGCAGGTCATATGACCTCCTTATACCCAAAGGAAAGGTGTCCTTATCCCTGAAGACACAGGGTCACAGAGAAGAGTCTGAATAAACAAGCCTTTCTAAGTTTCCCCCAAGTTATTATCGTTAGATTACACTCTTTTCGTCCTATCATATTTCTCCATGACTGCCCTTTTTCATCAAATCTAGTACAAAAATATTCAGGTTTACCTGTTTCTTTGGGTCTTCATTTCCTTATGAAGCCTCCCATGTCACATAAAACTTAAATACATCTGTACGCCTTTCTCTTGTAAATCTGTCTTTTTGTTATAGGGGCCTCAGCCAATGATCCTAAGATGGGCAGAAGGAAAAGTATTTTTCCTCCGTTATATCCTGAAAACCCACTCATCTTTCAAAAAAGTCATTCGTTTTCTGTAAGTGCCTTTCTCCCCCTCTCCTTTGCCTATTAAGATGGTATGTAGGCCCCAAATTCTAACCACCCCTTTGAGTGACACTTCATTGAGTTCTCCCACATCTTTGCACATTGCGTATGATGGGGTCAGGACATGCTGCCCAAAAAACACGGCACCTTGACATTCGAGAAAACTGCAGAAGCGGGAGGGCCACACTCACCGTTCTTCCTGAAGCAGGCCATAAACCCGTCTTTCCAGAGGTGCTCTTTTGATATCCATTGGAAAGGAACAGGGCCGGCCCGGTGGCGCACTGGATAAGTGCGCCGCTTGGGAAGCGCGGCGGTGCTCCCGCCCGAGGGTTCGGATCCCACATACAGACCGGTTCCCGCTCACTGGCTGAGCGAGGCGCGGGAGCAACGCCGAGGGTTGCGATCCCGTTGCCGGTCCCCGGTCCGGTACGGGGGCAACACTGAGGGTTGCGATCCGTTGCTGGACACGGAAAAAAACAAAAAAAAAAAAAAAAAAAGGAACAATTATCTCTGAAGACACAGGGATGCAGAGAAGAACACGAACAAACGGGCCTTGCTAAGTTCCCTCAGTTTATTACCTTTAGGTAATAACCCCTTCATCCAATCATACTTTGCCACAACTATTCACGCTTCACCAAACGTATGCATGAAATACAGAGATTTCCCCGTTTCTTTGGATTTTCATTTCTGAACGCCACTGTGTCATGTAAAACTTATAATAAATAAATTTGTATGCTTTTTTTCTCTCTCTTTTTTTTTTGCAGCTGGCCAATATGAAGATCCAAACCCTTTTCTCTTGTTAATCTGTCTTTTGTTATAGGGGACTTTGCCAGGAACCTAGTGATGGGTAAGAAAAAAATCTTTCCTCTCCTACACACACATAGATAAACTATTTTTTTCTCCTATTAATCTGTCTTTTGTTCCAGATTAATTAATTCCAGATTAATTAACAGGTTCCCGCCGAGCGCTCCCAAGGGTACAGGGTTCAATCCCTATACATGCCAGCTGCCAAAAAAACCACAACATTATATATATATATATATGTAATCCACAGGCCCCATTCACTGAAATTAGAGGATAGAGGAAGAGTCTTTCCTCCAATACAGCAGCATTATTCACAATAGCCAAAAGGTGAAAGCCACCAAAGTGTCCTGGATAAACAAAATGTGATATGATTTGTGCAATTGAATGGATATTATTCAGGCATAAAAATAAATGAAGTACTGATATATGCTACAGTGTGGATGAACCTAGAAAACATTATTATTATTTTTTTTAAATGACCGGTAAGGGGATCTTAACCCTTGACTTGGTGTTGTCAGCACCACACTCAGCCAGTGAGCGAACCGGCCATCCCTATATACGGATCTGCACCCGTGGCCTTGGTGTTGTCAGCACCACACTTTCCCAAGTGAGCCATGGACCAGCCCTGAACCTAGAAAAATTATGCTGAGTGAAAGAAACCAGACATAAAAAGTCATATATTGTATGATTCTATTTATAAGAACATCCAAAGTAAGTCAGTCCGTAGAGACAGAAAGCCAGCTAGTGGTTGCCAGCAGCTGGGTTGGGGGAAGAAAGAGGACTGACTACTTAATAGCTATAAGCTTTTCTTTTGGGGTGATGAAAATATCTTGGAACTAGATACAAGTGATGGTTGTAGAACATTGTGAATGTGCTAAATGCCAATGAGTACACTTTAGAATGGTTAAAGCTATGTGAATTTAACCTCAATACAAAAATTAAATTCAGTAAAGATGTAGTAGGAGTACTTTCAGTTATTTCTTCCACTAATCACAACTATAAACCCCAGGCATTATGTACAAAACAAACATAGGAAGACTCTAAATGGTGGAGAGAAGAAGGCAGACCAGCTGGGGCGTTGGGACCCAAGGAACGGCAGGGCGGTGAGTTCCCTGTATTCTCTTCCTGCCTTATATATCTCAGACTGGATGCTGAACAAGCCAGCAGCCTGGGAATGCCAACAGGCACAGACAAAAGGAAGGACCGAGGAAAGCCTGCTCTCTCTAGCAGGCTAGCAAGACCAAAAACTTAGGCAATAATTGTTCTACTCCTGTCAACACCAAAGAAAAAACTACAGCTTTATCCACTCCTATCACCAAAAGCTGAGTGGGGAGCCTAGACTTCCACCCTCGCCAGGCTGTAATGAGGCACCCCAACCTCCCTGCCAGGGTGCTCCCAGAGATGGCCAAGTGGGGAGCTGGGACTCTCATCCTCACTGAACAGTAATGAGCTCAGTCTCTCTCCCCACCGTCAATGTCAGTGGAGACCACATGGGGAATCTGGACTTCCATTCCTACCTGGAGATAGCAAAGTGCCCCTCCCCTTCTTTGTTGGGGTGGCGTCAGTGGGCACTAAGTAAACATGTTATCAAACATGTTATCTGGCTGTCTGCCACCAAACAGAAACATATGACTCAAAAGCCAAATGTTGGTGGAAAAGGGCAGGTAGCTTTTTTCAGGACTAGTAACCTGAAGGAAATGGTAGGATAATCCACCTCCTATCCTCAAATTAACCAAAGATTTTTATTGGGTAGAAGTAGGAAGTGAAAAGCAGGAGGGGGAGATGGTTGTGAGTTACGGGGGCTATGTATAAGGGGGCAGATGCAAATTCTCATCAAGATTCCATCTGGCTTCTTTTCTCATCCTTGATGTTATCTTAGGGTCCTGCGGGATTCTGAATTGCTTCGAGACAGAATCAGTGTAGCTTTATTGATGTCTTCCTTGGTTTCTTAGGGTCTGGATAGTACATGACTCATAGCAAGTTTGCAGCTCCAGGGTGACTGGAAAACAACTTTACGTTTATGTAAATTATGTCATTCTGCCCTATAACCAGGGCTCAAAATATCAAATAACTGTGGGGAAAGAGAGAGAAATGCACGCTAAGCTTGTATTATATTTTGCTAGACAAGCACACTCCTATTTCTGGGATTCAGCCAGCAAATTTGCCTTGCAAGCTTCCTCCAAGGCTGAGGCCTGCTCCAGCCCTTTCCTTCCTTCTCCTATTTCTCCCTTCATCTTGAGGGGCTGTTTCAGTCTTGTTCACGCTAACAGAGTCAGAACTTTCACTGCTGTCCAGTGGTAAAGAGGCCCAGTGGGGACCAATACATGTCCCCCTACACCCCCCAGCTGGGGTTTATCAGTAGAGGCCTAGTGAGGACCCTGTACTCACACCCCACACTCCACACTGTTCTAATTAGGATCCTCTCCTCATCCTGGGTGTCAACAGAGACCGAGTGGGGAACCTGGACCTCCATCAGCAATAACAAAATGGCACTCCCCCTTCCCCACCACAACAATGTCAGAAGAGGTCTGCTAAAACAGAAGATTTGAATATCCCAGTCTTATAATGCCCAAATGTCCATGTTTCTTTAAAAAATTACTCATACCAAGAACCAGGAAAATCTCAACATGGATGAAAAAAGGCAATCAACAAATATCCACACCTAGATGCCACAGGTTTTAGAATTATCTGACAAGGGTTTTAAAAGAGCCACCATAATGTTTCAATGAATAATTAAAATACACTTGAAACCAATGAAAACATAGAAAGTCTCAGCAAAGAAATAGAAAACAAAGAAGAGCCAAATGGAAATTTTAGAACTTAAAAATACAGTAACCTGGATAAAAACTCAATGGATGGACTCAACAGCAAAATGGAGGAGACAGAAGAAAGAATCCATGAACTTGAAGATAGAACAATAGAAGTTACCCAATATAAACAACAGAGAGAAAACTGTCTTAGTGTTGGAGTGAACAGGACTGAAGCCATGTTGGACCTAAAACTGCATGGGTTCTAAAATATGTTTAAAGGAAGCAGGGGGTTTTTTTGTTTTGTTTTTCTTTGGGGCATGCATTTCTCTGAGTTCCCTCTTTTTTCCCATGGTTATTTGATATTTTAAACCTTGGTTATGTGGCAAGATGACATTATTTACATGAATGTGAAGTTGTTATCCAGCCAACCTGAAGCTGCAAACTTGCAGACTTGCATGTACTATCCAGACCATGGGAAACCTGGGAAAACATCAATAAAACTACACTGATTCCATCCCTCTGGCAGCACCATGAGATATAACAGCAAGGACAGGAGTAGAAGCCAGACAGTTGTGGTGAGACCTTGCACCTGAGGCCTTGCATGAAGCCCTTGCTGCTCACATTCTTCTCCCTCCTGCTTTTTATTTTCCCACATTTCATTCCCTCAGGCCCCTCTTTAAAAGAAACCCTCATGGGCCGGCCCAGTGGCGCACTGGAGAGTGCGCCGCTTGGGAGTGCGGCGGCGCTCCCGCCGAGGGTTCGGATCCCATGTGGAGACCAGTTCCCACTCACTGGCTGAGCGCGGTGCGGGTGCAACACCGAGGGTTGTGATCCCATTGCCGGTTAGTAAAAAAGACAAAAAGGAAAAAAAAAAAAGAAAGAAACCCTCAGTAAATCTGAGATTTTGAGATGGCTTTAGTCTAGCCATTCTCTTTCAGGTTTACTGGAGAGATGGGTTAGCCTAACTCCTCACCTCAGGTCACTGGTATTCCTGAATAAAAGCTGACTTCCATTTTCACCAGTCTTTGACTTTTGTGTTGTTTATTTTTGTCTGGGGGCAGGCAGTTGGGCCTGCGTACTTTGTAACATTAGGAATCTGTGGAGGCATAACAAAAGACCTAACGGTTGTGCCACCAGACTCCTGGAAGGAGCAAGAAAGAGAGCAAGGCTGAAAAACTATTCAAAGAAATAATGGCTGAGAATTTCCTAAATTTGGCAGAAGAAATAAATCTATGGATTCAAGAAACTGAGTGAACCCGAAACATGATAAATTCAAAGAAATCTATGCTAAGACACATCAAAGTCAAACTTCCAAAAACTAAAAACAAGAAAAAAATCTTGAAAGCACAAGAGAAACTGTGTATTATCAATAGGGAGAAAAATGTTTGAATGACAGTGGGTGTCTCATCAAAAACTATGGATGCCAGAGGAAGAAAACACAATATTTTACAAGTGCTAAAAGAAAATAACTCAACCCAGGGAGCTGGCTGGTTTGCTCAGTTCGTAGAATATGGTGCTGATAACACAAGGTCTAGTGTTTGGATGCCAGTACAGGTCAGCTGCCAAAACAAAACAAAACAACAACAACAACAAAAAGAAAATAACTGTCAACCCAGAATTCTATACCCAGCAAAAATATCCATCAAGAATGAAGGGAATGGAACTGTCAAGCTCAGTCAGCTAGAGCACAGGTTGAGGGTCTGGATCCCCATATCAGCCAGCAAAAAAAAGGGGGAAGGAGGGAATTAAGATGTTCTCAAGAAGAAATATTAGGAAAATTTGTCCTGTAGACCAACCTCAAAAGGATGGCTAAAGGAAATTATCTAAATATGAAGGAAATGATAAAAGAAGGTATCCTGGAACATCAGGAAGTAAGAATGAACAATGGAAAGATTAGAAATACAGTCGAAACATATGGAGGTAAAGAATGCCTTCAATCACTGGATGGAGAAGAGCCTCACTAACCTATATCAGAAAATTAAAATTTTGGTCTTTGGGCCGGCCCGTGGTTCACTCGGGAGAGTGTGGTGCTGATAACACCAAAGCCCCGGGTTCGGATCCCATATAGGGATGGCTGGTTCGCTCACTGGCTGAGTGTGGTGCTGACAACACCAAGTCAAGGGTTAAGATCCCCTTACCGGTCATCTTTATATGGGAAAAAAAAAAAACAAAAAACAAATTTTGGTCTTTGTAAGTCATTACAATTTTGTTCTATACTTTCTTCTGAAGCATAGCCTATTTATGCTGTCTAATTCAATCATAATGGAAGGTTTTAATTTTTGCAGCTTTTGTTTTTTTCATATTCACATTCACTATAAATCTTAAAAAAAATATGAAAAATAAAATTGTCTTTAAAATCAATGTAACTTACCACATAAATAGAATATAGGAGAAAAATCATATGACTGGCTCAATAAATGCAGGAAAAAATATTGACAAAAAAAATAATTTAAAGGAGTATTTAATTGGAGAAAGAGAGTACAGCACGAGTGAATTGAACATAGAATTTAGAGTCAGAAATACCCACATTCAAATTCTAACCATGCAATAAAACCTCTTGCAAGTTGATCGATTTTTCAGAGACTTGTTCTTTTGTAAAATGGATTGTTTGGAAGATATTGTACATCAACATCCCAGAATCAGACACAAAATAGGGACTCAATAAATGATGTCTAATATGAATATTATGTTAGTTACATGGGATATATATATATATGTACAACATATGCTTAGAGGTACATATATACATATATATGCTTAGAGTCCCATATTAGTGGAAGACATAAAAAGAAGTATATATTGGGGAAAACATATAAAATAATTAATATTTGTATCAAAGGGTAAAAATTTATAGTACATTACTACCTTATTTAAAGTTATGATTAAAATAAGCTCTCAGTATATAGGCAATGAATAGGAAGAATTTTCAGGCCTGGCCTGTGGCTCACTTGGGAGAGCGTGGTGCTGACACCACCAAGTCAAGGGTTAAGATCCCCTTACTGGTTGTCTTTAAACAAAACAAAACAAAGAAAAAAAGAAGAATTTTCACAGACAGAAAATTAGAAGAGTAGACTGCTACACAAGTAGAAGAGAAAATGTTAAGCTTTAAGAATATATTTTTTTCAAGTACAATGGCATTTAATTAAAGAAAAATAACACATTTCCTACCTCAGTGTGTGCTCCAAGCATTCACCTCTCTGTTGAGATTTTCTTGGGCAGGGTGTCTTCTTTTTTTTTAATTTTTTAATTTTTTAATTTTTATTGAATCAAAATTGATTATACAAATTTTGGGGGTTCAACAATGAGATATGTTGATCAAATCAATATCACTAGTATATATATTGTTACAAATCATAATTATTATTTATGCCCCTTGTCCAATCCCTCCCCATCCCCCTTTTCCTCCCCCCACCCCCTCTACTTACCCTAGATTTCTTCTCACCCTCTGAAAGAATAATGGTTACTCTGTTAATTTGCTGCTCAAAAGATCTGTCCAATGCTGAGAGGTGTGATCAGGTCCCCCAATACTATCATAGAGCAGATGCCTCTTCCATCACTCTGAAATGGGTTCTGTGGAGAGAGACATCCTCCTCCTTTCTTTATCTCTGCTGGTGACTTTCCTTGTGTTAAGGCACTCCAGTGGCTGGCAGACGATCTGCGTGGTGGTTGTGGCATCTAGTCACCTTCACAGCAGCCATGGTTATCGTGGTGGCTGTGGTGGGCCACCCACATGGAGAAGATGTTTTTGGCATGCTCCTTGGTGCTGGCAGTGTGCCTGATTGTGGAGAATGTACAATCCCCAGCTCCATACCCCAGGTCCCCAAGTGGGTCCTGAGGCACTGGCATGGTGTGCCTGGTTGTGGGAGGGGGATCCAGTCCCATTCTCCATGCCCTGGGTCCCCGAGTAGGTCCTGAGGCACTAGCACAGGCTGCCTGGTTGTGGGAGGGAGGTCCAGTCCCCAGCTCCATACTCCGGGTCCCTGGGCAGGCCCCAAGGTGCAGGCACAGTGAGCCTGGTTGTGGGAGGGGGGTCCAATCCCATTCTCCATGCCCCAGGTCCCCAAGTAGGTCCTGAGGCACTGGCACAGGGTGCCTGGTTGTGGGAGGGGGGTCCAGTCGCAGGATGTCTTCTAAGATGTTTTTAAGAACTTTTTTAAAACAAAAATGTCTTCATTTTTAAAAACTCAGAAAAAAATATTTAATGAAAAGAATAAATTCTGATGAAGTTGGCATGAAATAGGCACATTCCTATAAGGCTGCAATAGTTCAAATTGATACAAAATAGGCTTTAAAAGCCAGAACTTCATAAAAATTAATGCAGAACAAAATAGGTTTTGCATTATTTTATTCTCAGAGTGTATTTTTAATAGATTCTTAATTTCCTTAACAGTGAATTAGTATTTACATGGCATTGTTCTTACTTACTTGAAAGGTCAAGTTTGGGCTCACAGTGCAGAGGGAGCTTCAAAGGCAGGACAGTGAAGTCTGAGAAGTTGTCCTACTCTTCCAGCCCTTCCCACAATTTGAATTTCCTGTATCAAATCCTTTTCTGGGTAGAATACCTAGGGTGGATTCAGTTCCTGATTACTGAATGGGTTTGACAGCATAGCCCAAAGGAGCAGTGCAAGAGACATGATGAAGACAGCATTCCGACAGGAGACACTAGAACTGCTTATTTCTGAGAGCTTCTCTCATGTCAACCTAAATCCCTCCTAATACAACTAAGCCTATTTGCTTCTTCTCTATCCATTGTTGAACAGCTACTCATTGGGCTCCAAGTCAAATGTTAGAAACTGATGTCTCTGCTAGAGAAAGCTGCATCTTAGCCTAGCCTGGCTGTGCCTGGGACATGACCTTGGCCCTCCCTCCACCAACTAATGGTGAGCAGAAGGCCCTCATGATGAGTCGTTGGAAGAAGTTTTGTCAAAAGCCATAGTGAGGTTGGATATTTGGCCAAATTAGACCATTCTTTTGAAGCTAATGTTGGGGCAAAAGAACCTCTTTCTCCCCTGTTGAGGTTCAATATTTGAGTCTGAGGAATGAACTGACAATAGACAGATTAACAGGAGAAAAGGCATACAAATTCATTATGTGCATGGGGGCATCACAGGAAGGTGGGGCTTATATACCCTTTTTATAGAAGAGGGAATTGGCGGATGTGGGAGATTTTAGAGGAAGAGTAAATGATTTTTAGGGGAGATGAATAGGGCAACATTCTACTGAACTCTGGGTATGATGTCAACTGTAGTCGTCCTTCCTGCTATATGCATAAATCTCCCCCAGTTGGTGAGATATCTGGGGGAGGGATTCAGAACAATTGAATATCTTCTGGAAGATCCAGCCTTTTAGGTAAATAAGGGAACTTCAGAGTTTGAAGTCCAGAGTGGCATATTTTAGAGAATCATTTTCTGAGCCCTAACACTAATTTCCTTTTGGTTGATGTGGTGCAGCAAAATGTATTGATATGAAGGGTGATCAGCCATTAATAAATTATGCTGGCTGCTCTACTCTACCTGTCATGAAATATTCAGAGCTATAAAAGCATTTCAGTTTAAATAGTCACCATGGCTTTAGTCCAATTTAGCGATGAGCTTGGGTTTCATCACATTTTTGCATGTCAGAATTGGAGCACAAACTAATAGTTCCAGGAAAAAAACACCAGATAGCCTATCCCCTACAGAAGGTGAGGATCTATGCAGTGCAGAAATACATGGTGGGGGACTGGCCAGAGCCTTTGCTTGGGGTCCAGGATTGCTGGGTCCTGTCCCAAGCCTGGCACTGGCTTCACTGAAGGACTTGGGGCTCATCTGTTTGATCATGGGAAGTCAGGTTGGGGCATCCGAGTATGTCTTCCCCAATCCTTGACTGTAAGCATTTTAAAAACTATCAGTCTTTTGAGAGTGTATAAGGGGACATGAAAGAGTGAACTAATCTATATGACCATATGGATTGGGAATGGGACTCGAATTACCAAGCATTAGGACCTCCACAGGAGACACTGGACAGCTGGAGGTTTAGGAAGGCTAGACTCAGATAACCTGTTGATAAAGGGATGATTGATGTGTCTGTAAATCATGCCTGAGGAGCTGTGGTCCTGATGCGCAGGTGGTGAGTGAGGGAAGCGTGTGAAGGATGAAGGTGAGCTAGCAGGAATGAGCGAGTCTGGGCCTTTCTTTTTAAAATCAGAAGAGTGGTTTGTTTCCTGTACAGACCCTAACCCAATGGCAGCAGTGTCAGAGACTCAACATGATGAAAACAGCACTCTAGCAAGAGAGAATAGAGCTCGCAGCTTCCCTGTCTCCTCTTCTGTTAATTTTTAGGACATAGCTAGAGCCAAAGAAGAGTTGGTGTGAGGATCAGGTTTGGGACTAGGGTGAGGCATCCAGGGCACCAAATTTAAGGAGGCGCTCACTCACAAGGACCAACCTTGCATTTGTTTGATCTTGAGAGTGAGTGCCTCCTTAAATGTTGTGCCTCCTGGCCTCATGGTAATTCTGGCCCTTGTCAGGACTCAGAACATGACACCCCAAAATATGGCACCTTGGCAGTTGAGAAAGCTGGATAAGCAAGGTCACTCTCACCTTCCCCTGCCTTTCTGTGTGAAGTGTGGACATAAAGAATTCTCTAACCTACCTTGCCTGCAAGTAGGACATAAGACCCTCATTCCAGAGTGGTCCTACCCCTTACCTAGGGAGAAGGAATGCTTCACAGAAGGCTGAGAATAATCTGGACAGGCCTTGCCGGATGCCCTCTTCAGTTTATTACCATTAGATCACACCCTTTTAATCCAATCATGTTTTGCCACAAATTTTTACTTCTTTTATCAGACTTAGCATAAAAGCACAGTTTTCCCTAGTTCTTCAGGTCTTCATTTATTTATTTATTTATCTGTCCTTTTTGAGACCAGCCGCACCATGCTCAGCCAGTGAGCGTTGTGACCGCACCGGTCATCCCTATATAGGATCCGAACCCGCGGCAGGAGCGCTGCTGTGCTCCCAGCGCCGCACTCTCCCAAGTGCGCCACGGGCTCGGCCCTTCAGGTCTTCATTTCTGAAGGCTCCTGTTAGTAAAACTTTGTTAAGTAAATTTGTTATGCTTTTCTCTTGCTAATCTGTCTTTCATTATAAGGGTGTCATCAGTGAATTGCAATTTGCAATGGGTGAGGAAAAGATACTAATTTTTTCTCCCCTGTACCCTGATGGGGAGCTCTCCAGACAGACAACTGAATTGCCTAGGCTCCCCCATCACCTGTGAACCACACCCTGTCCTCCTATTTCCCACATCTCTGAAATTTCCCTCACTGCCCACCCCAAATACAGTATCATGAGAGTTAAATCTTAGACTAGGTTTCAAAGGAAGCACAGTGTCGTTTAGTTCCTGTATTCTCCCCGGTCCGGACCAGAGATGGGTATGTGGAGATTGATTTCCAAGATGGACATAGCTTCCTGTTCTCCATTCCCTGAGTCCATGCCTGGTTGAACATCTAAATGACTTCTCACTCTCATTCTTAAGGAATGCTGACTTCTGCTTCTTACCCGTCTTCCCCTTTGCAAAGTTTGAATGTCTGTCCCCTCTGAAACTCATGTTGAAACTTAACCCCCAATGTAACAGTATTAGGAGGTGGGACTTTTCAGAAGTGATTAGGTCAAGGGGGCTCTATTCTTGTGAATGAATTAATCCATTCATGTGTTAGTGGATAATGGATTAATGAGTTAATGGATTAGTAGGTTATCACGACAGTGAGTTAGTTGTTGCGCAAGTGTGTCTGCTGCTGCACAAGTGTGTCTGCTGTTGGCTCTCTCTCATGAGCCCCCTGACCATGTGATGCCCTGTACCACCTTGGGACTCTGCAGAGAGTCCACCCTAGCAAGAAGGCCCTCACCAGATGTGGTCCCTTGACCTTAGACTTTCCAGGCTCCAGGATTGTAAGAAATAAATTTCTTTTTTAAAAAAATAAATGACCCAGTCTCAGGTATTCAGTTATAGCCACAGAAAATGAACTAAGACACCATCCTTCCATCGGCCTAGGCCACTCGAGTGTTTCACTGTGGGTTCCCTTTACCATCAGCTCCAGGCAGCTGCATTTTGATCTCAGAGCTAACAGACAGATCCACTTTCTCAACATGGCAGCTCTCTCTGCTGTTGTTTGTTACACGACTACACAGGCTTGTGAAAACTTCTTCCCTTAATTTTCACTTTACTCAGCTACCTCTTGTCCCTAAGAGAGCTCCCAGGGCCAGCTCCTTGGGCGAGGGAGGAAATCTTGCCACTCACACTGACCGTAGGCAGTAAGCAAACACTGACTCACCTCCCACGCCTTTACTTCTTAGATGTAAACCTCCTGATGGAACGCAAATGAATACCCCCAGGACAGTGAACACTTGACCTGTTGTCAACCATGCCTTCATGTGAATAAAGGGGATGAGAACAGGCTTCTAAAGGACAACCTGGGGAGTTCCAAATATGACAGTTGCAATTTTACACATGACTTTCCTCGACGTTCTCCACTCGCCGCTGCCTTACTTTCCACCCATTCCCTTGTCTTCTCTCACCTCCTCTCCTGGCAAGGTCATGCTGGTTGTTGGCGGAAAGCCTCAGCTCCTCGATATGGAACCTCTCCAGAGGCTGCTTGAATGTCCTCATGGCATGGCAGCTGGCTTCCCCAGAGTGAGGGGTTCAGGAGAGAGAGCGAAAAGGAAGTCACCATGCCTTTTATGTCCTAATCTCTAAAAGTCACTGTAGGGGAGAAAAAATAATATCTTTTTCTTTTTTTGTCTTTTTCGTGACCGGTAAGGGGATCGCGACCCTTGGTGTGGTGTTGCCCGCACCGCGCTCAGCCTGTGAGCGCACCGGCCAGTTCTATATAGGATCCGAACCCGCGGCGGGAGCATCGCTGCGCTCCCAGCACCGCACTCTCCCAAGTGCGCCATGGCTCGGCCCCCAAAATAATATCTTTTTCTAATATCTAATGTCTCACCCTAGGTTCATGGCAGCGACCCTTATAACAAAAGACAGAATACAAGAGAAAATGACGCAAATTTATTTAATAAATTTTATGTCACATGGAATGCTTCATAAGGAAATGAAGACCCAAAGAAACCAGGAAAACTATATTTTTATGCTTAGATTTGATGAAGAGAAGACAATTGCGTAGAAGTAGGATTGGACAAAAGGGAGTATGACCTAATGGTAATAAACTCGGGGGACTTAGCAAGGTCTGTTTATTCATTCTTCTTAGTGTCTCTGTGTCTTCCTTCCTTTCTCCTGGGTCCAGGGAGGACCCCTCTGGAATGAGGGTTTTATTTTCCTACTTTAGAGGAAGATTGGAGATTTCTTTTATGGCCTCCTTCAGGGGAGAGTGGTGGGAGGTCAGAGAAACCTCCTGCTCATACTGTTTGCTCAAATGCCACAGTGCGTACTTTGGTGTGGAGTGTCCCGGACATCATCACACACCAGCACTTCTGCCACATCCTATTCAATAGAAGGGAGTCACAAAATTTAGCCCATACCCTGAGAGGGGGAGAATTAGGATCACGTTTTGAAGGAAAGAGTATCAAAACATTCGTGGACATATTTTGCTCAAGTGGCGGGATGAGTCACCATTATCCCCCATCCCAGTCCAATCTATCAGCAAGTCCTATTGTTCTACATTCAAAATATATCTTAAACCTGATCATGTTTTCTCATTTCATTTATTTATTTTTATTTTTCTGGCTGCTGGCCAGTGTGGGGATCCAATCCCTTGACCTTGGTGTTATCAGCATCACGCTCTAACCAACTGAGCTAACTAGCCAGCCTAAAAGGGGAAAGTTTTCTGTGTATAAATTATACCTTAAATGAGAGGGCTGACTGGTCCTCTATATTATATCCCTTTTTCCACAAACCTATGTAAATGGAAAAAATACCACAATCAAGATGTGTTTTAACTTTTTTCTTTCTTTCTGTGGGTTGACTGGCACAAGGAACTGAACCCTTGACCTTAGCATTACAAGGCTGTGCGTTAACCAGCCAGCAAAGACATAGAAAAGTCCTATTAATCCAAAAACGTCATGTCCCTTTTTGTCAGCCCTCCCCTCACTCGCAGCCCCTGACTGCTGCTGATCTGTTAACTGTCCCTATTGTTTTGTCTTTGCAAGAATGACATATAAATGGAATCACACAATATAAAGCCTGTTTCCTCTGGCTGCTTTCACTTAGCACAAGACGTTTGAGATTCTTCCATGTTATTATGTAAGTCAATAATTTGCTCCTCTTTATTGCTGAGTAGCATTCCGTCGCATGGATGTGCCACATCTATGTTTATCCTTTCCCCGGTTGAGGGACATTGGGGCTGTTTCAAGTTTGGGCAAGTAAACATTTGTGTTGCAGGGGAGGAAAAATGATTTTCTGTCTGCCCTTTCTGTCTGTGACTCCCTGAAATGGATGCACAAGAGAAAAATGAAAAGTCTAATAACATGTATATGTCCTGTATGCATGGGAGATAACCCAGACAAGTGAGTCCATCTCAAGCGTATATCTGAAAGGAGTTTAAACTTCAGGCTTAAATACCATCATTTTCTAAAAAAAAAAAAAAAAAAAAAAAAAAAAAGGGGCCGGCCCGTGGCTCACTCGGGAGAGTGCGGTGCTGATAACACCAAGGCCACGGGTATGGATCCCACATAGGGATGGCCGGTTCGCTCACTGGCTGAGCGTGGTCCTGACAACACCAAGTCAAGGGCTAAGATCCCCTTACCGGTCATCTTTAAAAAAAAAAAAAAAATGAAGGGAAAGGCCTGGTTAAGACGACAATGCCAGGAAAAGCACCTTCAATAAAAGTAAGGTTTGTTATGCAGATTGAAGTCCACGCCTTCTCCACTGTTAAGTCTCTAGTGATTTAGTCTTTCTCTTCCTGGTGCAGAGAGAGAGACACCTTTACAAATGGAGGTTTCCTTTATAGTTATAAATTTCTCTTACAGAAGGATAACTTTTCTGGCATATTTTGGGGTGGCATATTTTGGTCTCCAATGGGGTGAAGGGTTTTGTGTGTTCTAGTTTTCACTTCACTTCTGACCACTTTTGATTATCTTCAGTGCTTCTCCCTAGTCTGAGCCGCCATCCCCTCTCCCAGAGCCCCCCAACAGGTCTCCCTGCTCCCACTCTCGCCGCCCTACAATTCAGCCTCCTCAGAGCAGTGAGTCAAATTTGAAAACTTGAAAACTGTCAGTCAGTTTATGTCTCCCTTCTGCTGTAAAGCGTTCTAATGGAATCAAATTGCACGTAGAGGAAAATCCAAACTCTTTCAGTGATACCGGGCACAGGTCTGGCTGCCCCCTTTGAAAAACAAACCACTCAGAAGTCAAATGCTGGTGAAATTGGAAGTTAGCTTTTATTCAGGAATACCAGCAACCTGAGGGGAGATGTTGGGCTAACCCATCTCTCTGGTAAACCTGAAGGAGAACAGCCAGGCTAAAGCCATCTCAAAGATTCAGGTTTACTGAGGGGTTTCAAAGAGGGGCTTGAGGAAATGGAATGTGGGACTTGAAAAGCAGGAGGGTGGGAGGTGTGGGCTGCAGGGACTCCAGGCAAGGGGCCAGGTGCAAGGTCTTGCCAAGATTCCCTCTGGTTTTCTGTTCCCATCTTTGCTGTTATCTCAGGGTCTGGATAGTACATGCCTCCTGGCAAGTCTGCAGCTTCAGGATGGCTGGAAACAACTTTAAATTTACGGATATAATGTCATCTTGTCCCATAACCAAGGTTCAAAATATCAAATAACCATGGGAAAAGAGGGAAGTCAGAGAAATGCATGCCAAAAAAGAAAAAGTGTTCTTTTAAAATCTTTCAGAGCCCATGCAGTTTTAGGTCCCAACATGGCTTCAGTCCTGCTCACTCCAACATAACCTTGCTCACAAAGTACTGCGAGGCCTGACCCCTATATTCTTCTCTGAACACATCTTCTATCTCTGTCCTCCCCTATGCTCTAGCCCAGGGGCAGACCCAGGTTTGGGGGGACCTGAAGCTTAAGTAAGTTGTGGGCAATGGGATTAGATTAGAAAAATAATATAAAATGGCAAATAAGTACAGGATTTTGGAGGTAACTCTGAGGGTCCCTGGAGTTTAGGCTTAATTAGCTTTATGACTGACCACCTTCTCTTCCATTTTGAGCTACAGAAGATGCAGAAAGAAATCTTACCTGAACTTCCCCTATCTGGATAGAGCAAAGCCTCCCCCAAATACAATTGCCATTAATTTCTCTCTGATGGAGTTTCCTATAAATTTAGTTGCCATGGAGACAGACTGCCCACTCCTATTAGGATCAAAAAGCCCAATACAACCTTCCATACTTTCCCACTGAAGCCCTAAACTGCCCCCCCTGCCCCCCATCACCATTTTGTGTGTATATATGCAGGGAAGAAGAAATCTTTTCCTCACCCATCCCTACACTCATGGCTGAGGCCCCTATAACAAAAGACAGATGAACAAGAGAAAAGCATACCAATTTATTCCGTACCAGTTTTACATGACGTGGTGGCTTTCACAGGGAAGTGAAGAACCAAAGAAACAGGTGACCCTGAGTATATTTGTGCTGGGTTTGAGGAAGTGTGGGAACAGTCATGGAGAAACACGATAGGGCAGAAGGGGTGTGATCTAACAGTAATGAACTGGGGGAAGCCTGAACTGTTTGTCAGATTCTTCTCTGTGTCCCTTTGTCTTTGGGGATAAGGATGCTCCTTTCCTTGGGTACCAGGAGGGCACCTCTCACAGAGACCCTTGTGGCCTGCTTCAGGGGAAGGCCTGAGAATCCTTCTTAGCTTTTAGGGCCTGCTTCAGGGGAAAAGGGGTCAAGACCAGAGAGACCTTTCCGCACGTGCTGTTTCTCAAATTCCTTCGGCTTAAGACATATAATATGTCCAGGTGCCATAGTTTGGGGAAATGTGTCCTGAACCGCATCACCGGGAGTTCATGCCCTGCTCCCTCTGCTACATTCGACCGGTGAAAGCCAGGCACAGAGCAGGTATTTAACCTAGCACAGAGTTTGGCAGGAGTATGCGGTAGGTGAAGGGGGATCACCCTGTGTCTTGCTGGAGTCTTGAAGGAGCCATCGCCCTGCCTTCTCCCTTTAGAAGGAGCTCCCAGCTTCTCTTACTTTTCCAACTTATCTCCATCCCGTGCCCCGCACCCCCCATTCGGTAGTTCAGCTACAGCCAAGCTGTACGACCTTGGGCACGTCCCTTTTTCTCCCAGCTCTCCCAACTCAGGGACCCGTTCTTCCCCCCGAAGGCCTTCTCAACTCTCCCCCTGAGAAGAAGCCAACTCAGAGTGAGTTGAGTGAGGAATTAGGGAAGCTCCTTGAGGCTTCCGGAGTTCCCAGTAGCAAAAGGAAACTTGGATAACAACACAGTTGGAGTGAAACCTGAAGGATGGTGTGGAGGTGCTGGTGGGGCACTCAGAAGAAGCGGGATGGGAGAGAACTGAACCCAGAAAGTTGCCCTTAACTTCCCTGCCCCAGAGGAGCCATGTGCTGCTCTGGGTATTAACTGTCGACAGTTAACCCTCCGAGGTGATAGCGTGCAACAGCCCATAATTGTCCATGATGACTTCACAGGGCTCAGCCCAGGGAGGAGCCCAGGCATTTCAAGATAATGAATTTTTTTCTTCCTTTTTTATTCTGAGTGTGTTCACTCCCTGCAGGGATTGAAAGGTCCTTATTAACACAAGTGCATTTGGTAATTAGTTTCTTTCTGGCTTATGCGCTATTCATTAAATACTTAAAATCAATATGGATAAGAGTCTTGCTTCTGGGCTGGGACAAGAGAAGAAGCCAGAAAAGACAATTCTCCTCAAAATGTGTCTCTGGTGTCCAGAGAGGACAGAAGCTGCTTCGTTCTTATGCTCCTGGGTTGAGATGAGGGAAGGAGAGAAGCAGAAGGACAAGAAGACAGTCCCCAGCATGCCACCACCCATGAGCTGAGCCTCTGTTTTCTTATCTGTTGTACGGGGCTTAGAACCAGAGTGAGAAGAGATCAGAGATCAATGCCCACACTTTTATCTTCCTAAGGAAAAATGGTCAGACTTTGAAATTGAGTGGGAGTCCTGGCCTGGACAGCTAATCCATCCAGGTGGTCTCTGCCTCATTTGTCCTTGATTAGGAGATTTGACAGCTTCCTAGAGGTACAAGTTAACTTGTAAGAAAACCTCACAGTAAGGCAGTGAATTCCTTTCTGAAGAAATGCAAGTTGTGTCCATTCCGCAATGGAATGCAATTGGTTTTCTCCCTATGGATATAGTGGGGTTCAGGACACACTACCCCCAAATATGGCATCTTGGGATATGAGAGAACAGCAGAAGCAGAAAGGTGTCTCTGACCTTCTCCCCCATTTTTCCCTGAAACACGCCATAAACCCTCGCTGACTTTCCCCTGACGTAGGTCAGAAAACCCTCATTCCAGAGGGGTGCTCCCTACACCTGCAGAAAAGGAATGAAGACACAGAGATGCCCAGAAGAGTGTGGACAAACAGGCCTTGCTAAGTGCCTTTGATCATATAAATTCGTGTGTGTTTCTCTTGTTAATCTGTCTTTTGTCCAGTTATGTCTTTTGTCATAGGGGACGCAGCCATGAACTTTGCGAAGTGTAAGGAAAAGATAACAACTTTTGCTCCCTTACAGATATTGACCAGTTTTGTCAGTTCTTCAAGTTTTGCATCCATTTGCAAGTTCATTTCAACATTCTTTATATGACTAAAAACTTGAGGGTTTTCTTTAGAATTGGTTGTAATACCTTAGGTTTCCTCCTTTTTTTTTTGGCTGGCTGGTACAGGGATCAAACCCTGGACCTTGGTGTCATCAGCATTGTGTTCTAACCAACTGAGCTAACCGGCCAGCCCTCCTCACTAATTAATGAGTTAAATTCCACATTTTATATCTGTACACGAGTTGTGGTTGTATCCTCTTTAAATATTAATCCTTTAATATTCTACAGAGGAGGATAAAGAAGTCGAGAGAGCAAATGGGCCTTTCCCAAGATCATATAGCTTAGCTGTGCCAAAGCCGTTTCCAGAACCCAGGCCTCTTTTGGCTGCTCTGTATTTAGTGATGTCCCTCACAGGATTGGCTCAAGGACCAGAAGGTGGAAAAGAGAAAAGAAAGTGGTATGAGGGCCGGCCCGGTGGCGCACTGGATAGTGCGCCGCTTGGGAAGCGCGGCGGCGCTCCCGTCCGAGGGTTCGGATCCCATATACAGACCGGTTCCCGCTCACTGGCTGAGCGAGGCGCGGGAGCAACACCAAGGCTTGCGATCCCGTTGCCGGTCCCCGGTCCGGTACGGGGGCAACACTGAGGGTTGCGATCCGTTGCCGGACACAGAGAAAAGACAAAAGACAAAAAAAAAAAAAAAAAAAAAAAAAAAAAAAAAAAAAAAAAAAAA
>NW_007727526.1:402416-404578 GCF_000696425.1 Galeopterus variegatus
AAAAAAAAAAAAAAAAAAAAAAAAAAAAAAAAAAAAAAAAAGAAAGTGGTATGAAAAGTGAACTAGGCCATGCAGGGCTGCTGGCCTCCTGCCCGGGCTGTGGGGGTTCGTGAGGTCCCAGGCTCCAGACCTCAGGCACAGGCATGTGAGCATGACCAGGTCGGGCAGCTCCGGAGTCTCATCACCTGCCCTGCCCACCTCACAGGGCCCTGGAAAGGAGGGGTGAAGGGAGAGGGGAGGATCATGAAAGTGTCTTCTATTCACAATAGCCAAAAGACGGAATAAACCTAAATGTCCATTGACATATGAATGGATAAAAATTATGGTATATGTACATGATGGAACACTATTCATCTATAAAAAGAAATGATATCCTATCATTTGTAGCAACATGGATGGAACTTGATGGAGTTTGGATGTGTTGTCTCCTCCAAAACTCATCTGGAATTTTTTTTGTTTTTAAAGATGACCAGTAAGGGGATCTTAACGCTTGACTTGCTGTTGTCAGCACAACGCTCACGCAGTGAGCTAACCGGCCATCCCTATGTGGGACCCGAACCCGTGGCCTCGGTGTTATCAGCACCACGCTCTCCCGAGTGAGCCACAGGCCAGCCCTTCATGTGGAAATCTGATCCCCAATTTGGCAGTGTTGGAAATTGGTTAAGTCATGGGGGTGGATCCCTCATGAATGGATTAACGCTCTCTCTAGGTTGGGGGAGTAATGAGTGAGTTCTCGCTCTATTAGTTCCTGTGAGAGCTGGTTGTTTATAGGACACTGGCACTTCCTCTCTCTCTTGCTTCCTCTTGCCATATGATCTGCGTGTACCCACCAGCTGCCTGCCACTCTCCACCATGAGTAGAAGCAGCCCGAGGCCCGTGCCAGATGCAGCCGTCCCAGAATCATGAGCCAAATAAACCTCTGTTCTTTATAAATTACCCAGTATAAAGCTAGGGCTTACAGATCCCTCAAATCTGTTGTACAGATTGGGTTACAAACCCTCCACACGCAGGTCTGTGAGCTGGGTAATAGGAAAAAAAAAAGGTTCTGGGAGCCGTGGGTATAGAAAAATGAATGGATTTTATTCAGATCTAGGAGCAACTGTCCTAGTGGCTTCTTGGAGAGTTCTGAGAAGCGCTGGGGATCAGAGCTGTTAGTCTTTTATACTTAAGTCCACAACCCTGGACACCTGGGGGCCCATTCACAACTTACATTAAGTAGTAACAAGGAACACCTGAGGATTCTTAGAGCAAATGCTCGGCAAATTTCTGAACATCCGAGGGCCCCTGACATTTTCCTATTTTTCCCAACACCCAGTCTCAGGTATTTCTGTTATAGCAACACAAAATGGACTAATACAGAACTGAAAAACCATCATGTTAGGTGAAGTAAGCCAGGCACAGAAAGCAAGTATGACATCATTCATATGTGAAATCTAAGAAAAAAAGAAAAAAAAAGTGGTTCTCACAGAAGTAGAGAGTAGGGCCAGCCCAGTGGCACACTGGAGAGTGCGCCGCTTGGGAGCGTGGCGGCGCTCCCGCCGAGGGTTCGGACCCATGTGGAGACTGGTTCCTGCTCACTGGCTGAGCGCGGTGCGGGTGCAACACCGAGGGTTGCGATTCCGTTACCGGTCAGTAAAAAAGAGACAAAAAGGAAAAAAAAAAAAAAGAAGTAGAGAGTGGAATAATGGTCACCAGAGGCCGGGAGGGGAAGAGAAGAGGTGGACTGACAGGTGCCAGGCTGCGCTGTCTACCCTAAGTGAGTCAGTTTACAGTGTACGCCTGTAGGGAAACAACACACTGCACCCCAAATATGTACAATGGTAAAATAAAAAAAAATTAAAACAAGTGTCCTGAGAAACAGAGCCAGTCAAGCTGTACTAAAGGCCTCTGTCTCCCCCATCGTGGTCACTTGTGCTCTTTCTCCAAGGGGACCAGGGATTCTGCTCTGAGACAAGCCAGACATAAACTTCAGTCAGCACCAGCAACAGCCACTTCTCTGTTTGTTTTCTTAATTACTTACCTTTCCTTTGCTCCTGTTCCAACCCCAGACCTTTGGAAATATTGAACATTTAAATAGGCCTAGGCCTCCTCTTGGGGCACTGTACTGTCCCGACCCGCGGGATATTCAACGCAGACCCTGGAGGGGGGAGTGGGAATTGGAT
>NW_007727527.1:0-23524 GCF_000696425.1 Galeopterus variegatus
AGTAGAAGCAGCCTGAGGCCTGCACCAGATGCAGCTATCCCAGAATCATGAGCCAAATAAATATCTTTTCTTTATTAATTTCCCAGTCTCAGTGTAGGGAAAGTGAAGATAAATGGTCAGGGTCCCTCAGATGTCCAGAATTTTGCTGAGCATTTGATGTAAACATGCACAGGCTCCCAGGTGTTCCTTGGTTATTGTCTAATGTAATTGTGCATGTGCACCCAGGTGTTCCTGGGTTGTCTGACTCACACTCAGGTGTCCTGGGTTATTGGACTTAAGTACAAAGGATGACCCACAGAGCCCCCTTACCCCAGGATGTCCTTGGTGGTGGTGGGGGGGCCTATGGGGAGGACGCTGCTGTTGCTGGAGGCTGTTGCTACCAGGGCCCCGGGAATGCCCCAAGAGGCTGCTGCTGCTGCTGGATCTATAAGCTGCTGCTGCTGCTGCTGAGGAAGCTGAGGATTGAGCTCATGTCAACTGCCAATGGCTCCTGGGATCTTTCCCAATTATCTAGCTCATGGACCTGTGTGTGAGGGGTCTGGTGACCCAGACAGGCATGTTAGGGGTCTGGTGACCCAGTCTGTACAATGGGTTTGAAGGGCCTGTGGGCTCTAGTCCTAACCACTAGCCTAATCCGATAATACAATTGGCTACGTCAGCAGGAGTCTGATAGTTGCCCTAGCCAGACAATTTGCATAACCACACACTCAGGTATTCTGTTATAGCAACACAAAAATGGACTGATACAACATTGTAGCCTCCTAGACCCTCAGGATCCAATCCCATGCATGCTTCCCTGGTTCCTGCAAGCATAGCTAGCTAGCTCCTGCCGCTCCTTCACTCTGTAGTTTCTTTCTTCTCTTAGCAGGCCCAGCTGGGTTATGATGGCCTGGATATTGGCCTGGTGGCCAGATGGGAGTGTATCTTACAAGGCAGAGGCTTCTGTGTCATTTTCAAGCAAGCAAAACACGCTGACTTTAACAGGGAGGAGTGTGTCACTTCTGCAGGCCAGGGGGATTTATTCCAGTTCTTCTAAACCAGGGCTCTGACACTGTAGGAAACTTGCTGGGGTTGAGACATTTTCTCTAAAGCTTCAACACCGTTATAATTACATGCAGGGCCCGATTCTCAGGTTTCGCTGCCCTCTGGCAGCAAGAGATGAGAGTCTCCTTGTATGTTTCCAAGTAGGCCATTTAGCGTTTGCACTTCACCTTAAACTGGTGATTAATCAGCCTCTGCTTTTCATTCTTTCTTCAGTGCATCAATAGCACTCAAAAGCAACCATCCAGTTTCACCGTCCTTATAATTATTACTTCTCTGAATCTCTCACGCACCTGAGATACTGCACCTCTATTCCTTCCACTCTCCTGGAATCCCTTCCCAATTCACCCATGAAAATTTTAACCATCAGGCCACCAGAGCATTCCAGGGACGGTCAGAACCAAACCTCCCAACTTACTCGGTCCCTTATTGCCAGCTGGCCAGCAGATGACCCAGCTTCAAAATCCCTTTTAGGGTCTTATTTCATAGACAACTCCTGGCACTAACTCTCTTCATGTGTGTTTGCAGGGAACTTGTTTGAGGTGGAGATTTACACCAGCTGGCCAGCAGATGACCCAGCTTCAAAATCCCTTTTAGGGTCTTATTTCATAGACAACGCCTGGCACTAACTCTCTTCATGTGTGTTTGCAGGGAACTTGTTTGAGGTGGAGATTTACATGGAGGTAGCTTACTGGAAAGTGCTTTAAGGAGCGATGCCTGTGAGGGCTGAGGAGGAGCGTGGTGCAGAAGCCGGCTGTGGCGCATCCTAACGGAGGCTCAGACAACCTCCCGAGGTGCTCTAGAGCTAGGATGGCCTTTCAGAGTTGTCCCAAACTGTGATGCAGAGATTGGGTTTTGTGTCTCTACATCAAGTAGTCGTTGGGTGTGAGTGGCCCCCGGAGAGGGGCCAGGACCTTGGGCAGGGAAGCTCCCTCCAGCTGAGGGCATTTTGCAGGGAGAGAAAAGAGTAGTCTTGCCTGCAGCAGGGGACACAAGCCTGGGTTTGGATTGGGATCTGGGTGGTTCACTACCTTCCCCAGCCCTGCAGCCTGGGTCCTAACCACTGCCTCAGCAAAGCCCTGCTGCGTATTCCTGCCTTAGCTGACCTTCATCCTGTCTGAACTAAAGTACCCCCCTGCAACTACCTTCCCCAGCCCTGCAGCCTGGGTCCTAACCACTGCCTCAGCAAAGCCCTGCTGCGTCTTCCTGCCTTAGCTGACCTTCATCCTGTCTGAACTAAAGTACCCCCCTGCACTCTCCCTAACCAGCTGATTCTGATTGTGTGTGTGACTTTTTTGTTAAGTCAGGCCAAATTTCAGCAAGAGTTTTAGGGCAGCAAAGCTTCACTTGCAGAGGAAAAAAAAGACTAAGGTAGCTCCTTAAGACTCACTGTGCTCCATTCTAACCTGGCTGCTGTGACTCTGGGAGGGGCTGAGAAAGAGAAGAGAGTAAGGAGCCAACAGGAAAGAAGAGAGGGCGGACCAAGTAGCTTATTTGTTCTTAGATGTGAAATGGGCTATCAAAACAAGGCCCGAAGGAACGTTCCTGCTCTGTTCTCCAGTGGCAAGGACTGGGGAAGGCAGTGCTGCAGAGCAGTGTTTCTCAAAGGGTGTTCCAGGAAACACCTGCATAAAAAAAACACTCGACGAACTTGTTAAACATACCCATTCCAGGCTTCTCTTGGGTCGTACTGAGTCACAATCTCTCTGCCTGGAACCTCATAATCTGTAGTTGTGCCTGCTTCCCAAGTTAGTCTGATGGAGTCTAAAGGCCGAGCCCACTCCCAGGATCAGAATGTCTGCACTGTTGCTCTGGGGCTGGTTGCAGGAAGACCCACAGCCTCCTTCCTAAGGAGCCTTCAGCTGTTGGAGAGTCAGGGCATGGTGAAATGGAAAGCAGCACTGTTTGCAAGAACTTTAATGGGGTTTGGTTGATGCCTTCCTCGAAGAACAGGGTCACCTGAGTCTAAAGGAAGATCATCACTACAATTTGCCTGCATTTGCTTACTTTGTAGTTAGTTGGTAGTTGACTTCATGTAAGCTGGGAACAGGCAGTGGTGCAGATGGTGGACTTCCCAACAACTTCTCCCACCCCACTCTATGCACAGAGGAGTTGTCCACATTCGAGGCCTAGGGTTGCTGGACACATGCTCTCTGGAAGCAGGACTCTGTGAAGCCCAGCCTCCTCAACCCCTAGAGTAATGCTAGTTGAGGCGACAACAGCCACCAGAAAACATTTATCCCATGAGACGCCTCTCAAAATTGTCAAAGAGTGTCCACTGTGAGTCAGCACTACCCTCCAAAAATTGGGATTAAAAACACATCCTATAAATGTTCAGGTATTTGCAAATTGGTAAAGACCAAATAGCCGAGTGACTGGTGGATTTTTCTGCTCTGATTTTTAAACTGAATTGTACGATATCTATCACGTAAAGAGTTAGTGAATTCTAGAATTTAGATCTGTATGTCTTACAGACCACAGACTCTTAAGTCAACAAACAGAAGAACTTAACAACAGATTGAGGAAGATACCCTCTAGCAAAGTCTCCAGGGTCTTGTTTAATTCTGGCTGAACAGGCTGGTTTTGATCCTTCCTGCCTGGCCTCTGAGAACAGAAAGCAAAAGGAGAACTTGGCCTGCCCTGGGGCTTCACATAAGGATGAGGTGACTTTGTAGATGTCCAGACACAGGGATTTATGGTTCATGATGTGGAAATGTCTGTTTCCAACCTGTCAGAGTCCCAATATCAGGACATAGTCACTCCACTCACTCCATGGAATGGCATCAGAGTGCAGGTGACAGGAGATACCTAATGCTGCATGGTGGTGATGTTATGGGGGCGCTGGGGATGGCTAGGAAATAACAGTGTTAACTTCTACTAAGGCCCTGATTCTTTAAAATATAAAAGGCCTGGATTTGAAACGCTGAAAACCCAGGTCTGTTCCCAGTCTCCAGGCAGAGTGGCCTCAGGAGTTGTTTTCCATCTTTGTGAGGCTGGTGTCTGTTTAAGGTGAGATTGGACATTCAGCAGAAGTTTATTTCTTGGTACTATGCAAGTTATTCACAGTCAGAGGCACAAGCTGTCAGGAGCCAGAACTCCTGCCCTTGGTGAGCTCTTAGAGCAGTGTGGTTACCTGCCCAAAGTCTCCCCAGACTTTGATCCAGGTCCCCTAGTTCACAACCACTTTCTTTTCTTTGATCCTGCTCTGTCTTCTGTATGAATTGTTCTGTGGCTTTCTAATTTCTACCCCAGCAAGTTTAAACTACTCTGCCTGCAGAGTTTTTGCTACATTCTGGATGACCCACCTGCCCCAACTTATTTTACTGATCAACACCCCTGTCCTCGCCCTTGGCTGGCCTCCTGCTCGTCTAACACGCCTTACTTCCAGGTCCTTGTTCGTGCTGTTTCTCTTCTCAGATACACCCTTTCTTTCTTAGCTCTATCCAACTTCTGCCCTTCCTTTAAGTCCTATACAAGATCTACCTTCTTTGTGAAGACTTCTTGGACTTTTTCCAGCTATCCACCTCCTTCTTCTCTGCAGTTCTATGGTATCTAGAGGCACATCAATGCAAGTTGACAATAAAGTACCTACTGTTAATAACACTTTCACAGTGCTTGCATTCACTGTTTTTGCCCTAAAATAAGGGCTCCTTAAGGAAGAGATCCAAAACTTCCTACACTTTTGGTGGGCACACAGCTAGTTCTTGTTGAATGCTGGAGCTATTAGGGACTAGTACGGTCTCTTTACCCTTCAGTCCAAACCATCCAAACTGGTAATGCTACCCCACACATACCCTGGGGGCTGAGGATATGCTAAAGTCCACACTTAGCACCCCGTCTACCCAATCCAGAAAGGTTCTGTGCATTGAAAAAGTTGTTGACATTTGTGCAAGACCATGAATTGTTAGTTGTCACATCAAATAGTTTAGATCCAGAAATTTTGACTCCCTGCTTTGCACAGTGGTCCTCAGACTACGCTGTGCACGTGCTGCACTTCTGAGCACTGCTAGACCCTGCCTGGTTCTCAGCCTCCTTGCCTCATGTCAAGTGTTCTCAGCCCCCATTTATAGGCACACCCCTCTCCCAAACTCCAGGACAAACCTTAAGTTTACCATGAGCAATTTAAGAAACAGTCTTTTGTGATTCAAATGCCCCAGACCTCAAGCTAGAAAGCTGAAAAGTTGACCGTGGCCTGATTTCTGAGACATATGCTCTGTATTTGCATCAGGTCTGAAAGCTGGATCCTGTCTTACTGTCTCATAAAAGCAACTGGTACTCCAGCATCTGTCTTTCTGAGGGTTTGTACTTCCTTGCCCACTCTTTGGTGCTGGCTGCCTCTCTGGGCCTTCTGGTATTGACCTCAATAGCATTTCTTAGTAAAGCTTTCCTTTCAATGCTGTAATGCCTTTTGACACAAACCATTTGCCTAATTTCCACCTAAGTTCACACTCTACCTATTGAATTAAACTTCTTTCAGGACTTTTGTAGAATCTGGTCCCTACCTACCTGCTCTACCATTGGAGTTGGATTAGTTCTGGAACTTTATCCTTCTCAGGCTGCCCTAGGCTCTTACATATAACTTAACCATATCCTAGAACATGTCCAGAGCAAGTGTCATCAAAAGTCAGGTGGGTTCAGCAGGAAGTGCTTTGACAACTTCACAACCAAGACGATCAGGGAGAGGAGAGGGCTGTGGCTGACCCCATGAGAACAGCACAGTGGATATGTGAAGGGAGCATGGCTAACCAGAGGGATGCAGATGAGGTCTACACACTCAAGCCAGGTGGCAGGGATGGCGTCAAAGAACAGGTGGCCGAAGTGCTTTGACAACTTCACAACCAAGACGATCAGGGAGAGGAGAGGGCTGTGGCTGACCCCGTGAGAGCAGCACAGTGGATATGTGAAGGGAGCATGGCTAACCAGAGGGGTGCAGATGAGGTCTACACACTCAAGCCAGGTGGCAGGGATGGCGTCAAAGAACAGGTGGCCATCAGGAGATACCTAAAGCTACATCAACAATAATGTTCTGGAGGGGCTAGAGAGACTAGGTAAGAATAGAGTCCAGTCCCCGCTCAAAGGGACTGAGGTAGAGGGAAACTGAGGCATGAGTCCAGGTAAATAGTCAGGGCTGGTATAGAATGGAGGGCCTTAAGGAGTACAGTCATATGCCCATATACACCACAGTGGTCCCATAAGATTATAATGGCTATACCATATAGCTTAGGTGTGTAGTGGGCTATACCAACTAGGTTTGTGTAAGGACAATCTATGATGTAAGCACAATGATGAAGTCACCTACCAGTGCATTTCTTAGAACATATCCCTGTTGTTAAGCAACAGATGACTGTATGTAGGTTCCCAGGTCACTTGCCAGGACTTCAGATACCTGACCCCACTGTCTGAAAGGCCGAGATGCTGAAATACTTTCCTCTTAGGTAAGGCAGTCAGGATAGACAGTGGAAAGAAACAACCCCAAACTCTCAGTGGCTTAAAACAAAGGTTGACTTCTTACTTCCTCTAACACCTAGAGGTGGTGGTGTAGGGTTGGGGGCATCTCTACTCCATACAGACGTCACTCAGGATCCAAGGGTGTATTAATCCATTTCTGTTTCTTATAACATAAATACTTGAAAGTGGGTGATTTATAAAGAGAACAAGATTTATTGCTTAGTTTCTGAGGCTGGGAAGTCCAAAGTCCAGGGAATACATTTGGTGGAGGTCTTGGTGGTGGTGACAGTGACCCAGGGGTCTCACATTGCAAGATGGCAGAAGCGGAGAGAGAAAAACTCTTCACATGCTCTCCTTTCTAAGCCCTCAGGACCATGTCCATGACCACCATTATTAATCCATTCACTATGGCATGGCCCTACTATCTAATCAACTTTCCACGGCCCTATCTTTCAATTACCATAATAGAATTTCCCACCCTCAATAGTTACAGTGGGGATTAAGACTCAGTGAAGTTGGGGGGACATCCAGTCTACAGCACAGGCTGAACAGGCATCATCTCTTTTAGGGCTGACATCTCAACAGGAGGTCCAGGTTTGCTGCCACAATTCCACAGGATTAAATTCAAGCAATTTAATGTTTTGGACTCTTCTGCTCATATTTCACTGGCCCAAACTATTTACACTACTGGGGACACCTAAATTCAAAGGGTATGGCTTGTGGTCTTCCTATCTGGAAGTAGAAGAGCATGGGATGTTGGAACACTAGTAATGCCTATCAAATTGGGTTAGGGTTGACTCATGAACTGGGCTTTGCTATGGCTGTAAATCTTATGTTTAGGTTTGATGGGAGGTATGGGGAAGCTGTGTTATTGTCTCATGCTGGGAAGAGTAGAGTAGAGGAAAGGAAGATTTAGCAGCTACATACATAGGGTCAACAAATATTCTATAGAACAAAACATCTTCTGAAATATAGCCACAGGCTGGAGTCTGGAACTGTGATTTACCTTTTCACGGGCCAAATCTAGCTTCTGGGCATGTGTCTTCTCATTCATTAATTAGTACTGCCCTTGGTATATGAGGCCAATATAAAGCTGATTCACTATTAGAATTGGCCATTTCCCCCCCCCCCCAGTAGAGAGGATGTTTCTACAACTGTCCATGCTCTAATTTTCCTTGTCTTCATTGTATAAATCACTGCATGTGTGAGCCGGTTAGCCCTTGCTAGGGTCGTGGCCCATAGCTATAGCAAAGCCCTATAACTGGTCTGAGATTTGAACCATTATCTTTGGCTTGATTAGCATCATGCCTTGACTGACCAATTCAGTCATTGTATCCCAGGAGCTTATTGAAATAACTTCAGTTCGCAAAAAAAAAAAAAGAAAGAAAGAAAGGAATATAACTAATTAGAGGTAATTCAACTTAGATTTTTTTTAAATCCCTAAATAATTATATATATATATAATTCATATATATACATAAACACAAATACATACATAAACACAAATTGTACAAATCACTACCTTTCAGAACAAGGAAGTTGTCCTTAGTAGTTTAAGAACTACTTTGAAAAACCTCTATACTGTCATAGAGTAACAAGAGTCATTTCCATTGTAACACTCATTGTGGAAATGTCTCTGCCATAGATCCCTCAGGGGACATTCCAAAGAAGTGTTCTGTTCCTAGGCAGAGCTTTCAGTGTCAGGACTAACAGTGTGGAAAGGATACAAAGAGGGAGCGAGGGATGGGGATCGCGACTGTGGAAGATTCAACTTGGCCCAGACCGGACAGCCTTTGTGAGAAGGTGCATTCTGGCACATTTCAGTGCCTCTGTCCCAGGGTGATGCTCCCAAAGCCTTTCTCACCTTCCAGACTGGAAACCACATTGACAACAGTTCTTATTAAACTGAGCCATGCAAGGAGGAGGAGATTCTTAGAAATCACTTGTGGAGGTCCGTACTGTGATTATTTGACTGAGAAGCATACCCTTCTTAACAAACCTGCAGTCGTAGGTTTTGCTTGGCTCCAGGTGAAGAGGTGACTTCCCTCTTTGATTCAGCGTTCATAATTGGGCTGTCTGTTAGCTGAGGTGGTGAGAAAACAATGCTAATGAGGTCAGGAGTTCAATGCCCACGTGGGTCAGTTAGCATTCCTTTGTTCTTTGGCCAAAAGTCTATATCCTCTAACTGTGTCCAGCTACTATGATAATAGAGATTGGGAGAGAGTGAGAGAAAGTGGATGGCCCTCTGTGATCCTATTCCTCCTACTGTGGAAAACAACGCCTAGTTCATGTCCTTCTGTCAACAAAGTCATCTTGAGGGTTGAAGGACTACCCCTTAAGAAGCAGTACGGAGAATAAAAAGTATAGCCCCACAATGGTGTTACGAAGCCTGAAGCTACAGGATCCACTGTACAGCTAGAGCACCAGCTTGGTCATTTATGCTAATGAGAGGAGAGCAGCAGCAAAAATATTTATTATCCACGGCCAATTTTCAATTTCTTCTTAGCCAAAATTTCAACGTTTCGTAGACATTTGTGTAAGGAGTAAAGTAAATTGGTTTGAGTTTCATCTCAATTTTTTTTTTCTCAGCCACTATCTATTGAAGAGTCTAATGAGTAATAAAATGCCCATAGATAGCCAGAAAAGGAAGGCTGGGTATTCCCGCAAGCAGGACCTCAGCCCTGGAGTGACTTGGATCTGGCTTTTTACTGCAGTTCATGATTCTCTCACACTCACTTAAGATAATTTTTCTTGCAAATGACTCACTTATGCAGATCAATCATCTACTTCATTTTGATATTTAATTAACATTCTAAGTTCTGAAAAATATGACAAGCTAAACCAAGTTTTAATGTTCGGTTTCTTGCATTACAAGCTAGGACTCAAGTGGAAGTTAAAATGGAATAGATCACTTTTTAATGGAAACATTTCAAACTAATTTTAATTGAGGACTACTGCAAATATTATTATTCCAGCTATATTAATTACTGAAAAAAATCATAAGATTAAGAAACAGCAAAGCAGTTTTGTTTTCTAGTCATAAAACACAGGTATAAGGTAAGGTATGCCTCGGTGTTGAACAGGAACTCTCAGACTCATGAGACTAGAAAGGCTTCACTAAAAAAGCATCACAACAAAAAGAAATTAAAAATAATGATCAAGAAGTCAGTGCTTTCGCCATCTGTCAGCCCATGGGTGCAGTAACCAGCTCCAGGAACATAACCTACAAGCCCTTGGAATATACTGCCAGATAAGAGTATTTTAATACCAGGGCCTCAGGAAATGCCAGATAGTTTATGCTGACAATGTGATTTATGGTGAATGCCTGAGGACCTGGGCCATGCTGCTTCAGTCTGACCTGGGAGCGTGGAGGGTTGCAGACTGGGTGCTTCCCGCTTACGTGACTGATCCCAGTGAAACCCTGAACACCACAGCTCAGCTGAGCTTCCCTGGTTGGCAACACTTGGCAAGTGCTGTCACACATTGCTCCTGGGAGAACTGGCACTGTCCGTGTGACTCCAGTGGGAAGGACAACTGGAAGCTTGCATCTGCGTTCTCCTGTACTCCATCCAACGAGTCTTTGCCTTGCACTGGTTCTAGTCAGTGCTTTTCCACTGTGACCACAAGTATAAACTGTAACCACAAGTATACGAGACTTTTCTGAGTCCTATGAATCTCCTTGTAGTGAATCATCAAACTGAGGGTGGTTTCGAGGACCCCAGACACAGACGTATTAAGGTTACGCAAACTGAAATTCAGCCAGATGAGCTCTGATTATGCCACACTGGGGGAAATCCCAGTGCTGGTTACGTCTAATAGCTGTATGAAAATGTCCTTTTTCCACTGAAAAAACAGTAAGTAATTATGTTGGAAACTCATTTGCTAGGAATGCTTGAGCATAAAACTTGATGTTTCTTAAAGTCAGAGATTATTTATTATCTGTGCTTTAATTGTGATTTTGAAAAGTTTTAAGGCAAGGGTTTTTAGACTCTTTTATAATGTCATTTACTAAAAGTTTTGCCCCCCAAAACATGCTTTTTAAGAAAAAAGGCTAGTCAAATGCCAAATAGGTCTTACACACACACACACACACACACACACATGAATGTGTGTGTGTGTGTGCATGTCAATCAGGAAAGGCAATATGGAAAAAAGATATTAACTTGGGATTCAGACGGCCCTGGATTTGAATCCTGGTTCAGTTACCCACTAACTCCTTTGCCATGAACTAGCCTTGTGGTTTCCTCATTTGTAAAGGATAGATAATAATAGTACTTATCACATAGGGTTGTTGCAAGGATTAGATGAGATAATATATGCCAAGGGCTTAACTCGGTACCGGAACATTTTAAATGTTCAGTGAATATTAAGATTATATTCATATTATAATATTCTCTTTCATCTCTAAACCTTTGCTTAAGCCGCTCCCTCTGCTTGGACTGTCCTTCTGCCCCCACCCCCATACTCCTTACTCCAACTCCCATAATTTCTTAGCTGCCTAAGATGACTCCTATTCAGGGGACACCTCCAGTGTGGGCCAGGTACCCATTCTTGGTGCTCCCATAGCACCTTTAATGAGTTTCCACCACACTATTTTTCAGCACGGTAAGCTGTGAGCAACTCAAAGGCAGGGATAATGTCTGTATCACCTAAAATAATGCCAAGCTATATTTGAGGAATGAATGAATGAATGAATGAATGAATGAATGAATCTCATGCTTTATCTGGGAGTTACAATTAGACATTTCCTCTGAGTATTGCCAAATTCAGTCCCTTAAAGACAGCCCAAATGGATGTCTATGACTCACACCAGGATCCTGCTTGCCATCAGCCAGACGTTGCGTCTTTGACAAGTTGGATGCCGAATGGAGAAACTTGAATGCTTTGCATTTATTTACTTTTACCACATGCCATAAAAATTAAAAATACATTGTACCACAAGTACAGTATTTAGTGTCTCACTTTAATTACATTCAAGTGTGTTGCTAAATAGTCTTGAGAAAACCTTAATGACCAGCTGTTCTACCCTTTTCCCATATGTCAGAAATGGTTTCTGAAATCACATTCTGGGACAGTAAGGTTGTATAATTAGACAGTGTATAGTTAACACTTCTAGATTGTCCTCTTAAACTGTGGACCCTTTACACTAGCATATTGCGTGATTCTGCCAGTTTGGCGCAGTACAATTACACGATGTGCCAAACGGCAACTGAGATATGCAAACTCCATCAGATGTGTTATGATCGCATCGTTATCTCCTCATATCTTTTTCATCGTTGGGACTGTGTGTGTGTGTGTGTGTGTGTGCACGCATGCTATGCAATATTCAGCATGTATGGCTGACAAATAAACTTAGTAAGGAGGGCTGTAAATTTTTAATATTCCCTTCATCGTGCCATTTATCTCATTAGAATTAGATGTGAGAAGCTTTTGCATTCTTTTGAACAAAGAGCTATCACTCAAATATACAGCGACCATTCAAGGAAAGAGAACAAAACTAAAATTCCCTATGGTTGTAATAGACGCCAATATTTTCTATCACTCCTGATAGGGAAATGGGGATTTTGTCTACCCCCAAACTGGATTTTGGAGATAAAAGAAGTTGAATTTAGACAAACAATTAATTATTGTGAAAATAGTCATTAGTTGCTTGCAAGATGAAAACACAGTAACATTTTATTTCATCAAATTCAGCTAATTCTTTGACTTTTGAGTATAAGACAGAGACTGAAATAGAAATATAAAATAAGGACATGGAAAAAATTCTATCACTTAGATAATATTCTTTGGCTCTCCCTCCTCTCTTTTTCTTCCCCCCAAAATGTCCTTGATGTCTCAAATCACAAGTCAAAAACGTAATTCTGATTTTTGATCAGAATTGCCCCTATAAATATAAGACCAATTCATAGCTGAGGCTGTCTTGAGTCCTAAAGCATCAAATTCCTTTTTTGCCAAAGGCTAATAGAGAACTTCACTGTTCTAATAAGACTGATTTACAACATTTTCTCTCCTATGCTTGCGTTTCCAGTGACTTATTTAGATGTATGCACTGATGGCTGTAATCATGTTTTAAATCTTGCTTTGTATTCTTAGTTATAATGTTGTCCAATTAATATTCAGAATAATGGACGTGATGTGCTGTTTTGAAAAAGACTTGAATACAATCCAATGCTTTGGGAAACTGACTCTCGAGAGGATTAATCAGCATTTAAAACTTGCATTAATAAAAGTCTGATCTTCTGCCATGCGGCACACATAATACTTTCCATGTTTAAACATTTTAGTTTAATAATATGTCATCCTTTGTCCCGATGTTTAAAGGGATTTTAAAATTGAGCTCCTTCAGATCACTTCTGCCCTGACCCTTGCACATAAGTGGACACTTGCAATTAAAAAATCTAAGGATGTTCTTTTGCATGGTGCGCTAACTATTTCTATTACTGAAGATAAGGACAACCGTGGACTGCAACTTGGGGCTTGACATTTCAGTCTTCCTCAAACTTATCTACAAAGATTTTTCTACCTTCTTCGACTTTTTCAGAGTTCAATTATCTAAACCTAGTCTTGGAAAGAAAAGCTAAAAACTGTTTAAATAATGAAAAATGATCCATAGTCATAGGATCTTTTGCTGTAAATGGTGTATGTCAAACAATTTGGATAACTAGTGGTCTCTTTTTATTTGTTTTTAAATAAGCATAAATAACACCAAGTTATTTACATGTCAACAAGGATTTTGATTTTCCATTTGAAATAAAATGACGTGTTGGAAACACGACAGGGAAAGAGTGGGCTGAGCACTCTTCAGTTTATAGCTAAATGGGAATGAAATGGACATAGAGAAGAAAGATGACTGTAAAAGCAGAATAGAAAAAAATCACTGTTTTATCCTTCTAGGGTAATTGTTTCCTTTTGGACCAGAAATAAAGTCAAGTGAGCTTCTGTCCCTTCTCCCTTTCTTTAGGCTCTCTGGCCCAGGGCCAGCTGCTTTTCTCTGCTGAGCCCCATCCGACACTTCTGATCATCGGGAGGGAGAAAGGTCTCCTTCATGGTGCTAAAGATGGCCTGGGAGGATCTTCTCCTTCCCCTTGCATGGTTTTAGAAGTTTAGTTTCCAAAACGGGGAGCCGCACACTCATTCTCTTAGTTTCCATGCCAAAGTAATAAACACCATGGAGCAGATTCTTATCACTGCTGGGCCTTATGAGGATTTTGGAGCTCTAGAAATGCTTCTTGAGAGAATCCCTCTAAAAGCCCTCATCAAATGCCTGCCCACCTGCCTGGGTTTGCTCACCTGGCCCACCTTGCTGGCAGTTCTTCCTTGAGGAGCAGCCTCCTTTGATGTCCTTGAAGTCTGCATCTGAGATGGAGCGTGGGACAGGTGCACAGAGGCCAACCACCGCCTTGGAAAGGGAGCCCGAGGCGCAATAAGGTGGAGCTGGGGAAAGGAGGAGGAAGCAGCGGCTTCTGCCTCGGCGCTGCACCTGGACAGGACTGCTCTTCAAGGAAACGAAAGCATTTGTTGAAGATACGGGTGCACAGAGGCCAACCACCGCCTTGGAAAGGGAGCCCGAGGCGCAATAAGGTGGAGCTGGAGAAAGGAGGAGGAAGCAGCGGCTTCTGCCTCGGCGCTGCACCTGGACAGGACTGCTCTTCAAGGAAACGAAAGCATTTGTTGAAGATACACCTGGACAGTGAAGCGGTCACAGCACACAAAATTCAAGTGCATGTCCCACTAAGGAGGATGGTAAAAACACAAGCCTTGCAAGACGGTGGAGCCAGAGGCAGGCTGCGAGTCAAGGAGCTGTCTACCTGAGGAGGTGCTTGCTGGCGGTGAGTGCGATTTTAGCCACAAACAGCACCTCCTGGAGGTGACCAGGAGGGAGTTTGGAGAAAGAGAGTGTGAGGCTACAGCTTCTGTCTTTCTAACAGGAAAGAGTCTTGTGCTTAAGAAGTCTGTTTCTCAGACTATTGAAAAGATGTTTGTGTGTCAGGGTGTTTGTTTTCCTGGCTCTGCAACCTTTTATCTCCGTACTTGCCCACACGTAGCTGTTGGTGAGGCAGGTGACAGAGCTAGGTTCTGGGCCTGGGGGGGGGGCAGGGCACCCTGCCCTCTCCTAGAGGGGTCGGGCCTGCTCCCTGCAAACACTTTCCCAGCACCCTAGCATTGGGGTGTTTGTTTGGCTCCTGAGGGAAGTTTGAGCCATCCTGTTTTGGAGGCAAATGATGAACATTTGGCAGGCTCAAGCCTGCTCTGATCTCAGCCCATATCATCTTTCTAAAATTCAGCTAAGGTCAAGTCAGTTTCTTACTTTAAAACTTAAATGGTTTCCCCTAGCTAGACTATTGAAAGACATCCCAAGGCTTTAGTGTTACCAACAGGGCATTCACCATCTGACCCCAGACCCACCCCTCTGACTGTGTCTTATGCTCTCCCCGTGCACCTTGCACTGGAGTCATACTAGCCCAGACGTCACTCCTTAGACATAAGATGCTATTTCTCACTCTGTGCCCTTGCAGGAATACCTGCTCCTTTGCTGCTTATCTGCATGGAGAATTCCTATCCATCCTTCAGCACCAGCTCAAATACCGCCTCTTCTCTGTGGTTCTTGCTGAACTCCCATTGCGCTTTCTCTTCCTGCCACTTCCTCCACCCTACCTGCGCTCCAGAGGAATTAATTGCTCCTGTAGCTCTGCTCCCTCACTACTGCATTTACCACTTCTGTTATAGGTAGTACTTTTGTTTAACAAAAATAACAGAATTCTATTATTTGAAAGTTAAGATAGTAGATCCAAAATTTTTAATTCATAAATATTTGTTGAAGTGAATTTGTCCTTTAATAAATACTAAGTGTATTTCAGAATCTTAGAACTGAAAAGAATATCAGAATTTATAATCAAGCGTTGGTTTGTTTTTCTTGTCTATCAAATATAATAATATACAAATTAAGAGCTTAGACCTACTCTTGAAATTTAAGAACTTTCTCCATACTCATATATATATGTATTATATATATATATATAAAATCTCTTTTCTCTATGCCAGGTCATGAAATGCAATAATACGTCTAATAACCACAGAAATATCCTTTTTTTTCTGATTTTGGAAAAACTTAGAGTGTGAATAGATTGATTTCTTGGTTATATCCAATAAAACTCTACCTCCAGAGACGCTGGCACTTAAATTCTGGATCTCTGAAAGTACTTGATCTGATTCACAATACACATACATAGATTGCATTGAAGGAATGATGGAAATGTAGTTTTCCATACTATGATGTGGATGGGAAAAATGGTGTTACTGTATTGATTGAGAAAAAGTTCAAAAGATAAAAGTAACCCCTTTTCCCACCATAGATGGTGGTGCCTGTCACACACCCTTCAAAGTCACAATATTTTCTAGGTAAGTATATATCAATCCTACTTAATGATAATAAGAATCATCTAGAATAGAAGTCTGAAAACTACAGCCCACAGACCCAATTGAGAATGCGGCTTGTTTTTGTAATAATGACATTTTATTGAAATGCAGCCATGCCCTCTTGTTCTTATATTGTCTGTGGCTCCTTTTGTGCTACAGTGGCAGAGGTGAGTAGCTGCAAGAGAAACTGACCCACAAAACTAAAAATATTTATTATCTGGCTCTTTGTAGAAAACGTTTGCTGATGCTTGACCTAGAAGTTTCATTTCGTTTTGTTTTAAAAATAATACAGATGCCTGAGCCCCACCTTAGACCTATTAGTAACCGAAGAAATAAATCATGTTAATAATGCTTTTGCTAAGTGATTATGAATAAAGAGGCAAGGAGAGGGTGCTGAGATTGCAGATGCAACTAGAAGCCACTCCAAATCACAATATATTACAAGGACCCTCTCAGGCCCTGGACACATGCCCTATCACTTACTAGTGAGATTTCTCTCTTTCTTCCAACTTCAACCTAACCTAGAAAAACACAATTGCCACTGATTGTCTGTGGGTTTGAAATTTTAAAAAATTTCCATGAGTGTCAAATGATGCATGCCTTGGTCTGCATAAACATGGTCATCTTCTCATTGCTTGGGACATGCAGGAAAACAAGTCAGCTCATCATGAGAAATGGTGCAGATGGTATATTTGGCATCACCAGCCTGCATAGATCAGAGATGCATTTATTTACATGACTTTGTTTGCATTGTGACCATTTATCTGGGCCCTTGCTCACATTTAACCTTTTAAAGGGTCAAGAGGGAGTGAGACATTTTGCTCTTGGGATTGGATAGAGTGAGTCCCCTGTAGGGGGGATGTTTGCATTTCATCCTACCTGCAAAATACTCATTTCTTACAGCATCGGAAAACATTTGGTTATGTTATCTCATGGGTCCAGGAGGAGTGTGGAGTGTGCCAAATTTAAGAGCCATTGCCAAATGCCATAGTCTGCATTATGTAGACAGAGCACGCCAGTGGAGCTGGCTCTAACTAGTTGTAGATTCCAGCTCTTGCCTCAGAAGCAAAGGATCCCTGTTAGTCATTTCCATTTGGAATCATGCCCTTTGCCTTTGGTTACAAGATGTCTTTGTGTCTGAGCACAAACGTTGGCCTGTGGGCACAGCTGACCACTATGACTGACCTCTTCGGGATTGGGATGGTGAGCCCTGAAAGCTGCACCAAATGGTCTCAGACTCCTAGGTGACTTGAAGATACTAAAAAATAGCATGGTGCTTTAGAAAGAACCTTGGAGACCTTGGCTCTAAACCTGAGAATACCATTTGCTGGAGCTAGTCACTGGAACTGTCACCTGTAAAATGGGAGCAAGTTATTAATCTCTCTGAGCTTTGGTGTCCTTATCTTTCAACAGGGATAATCATAGGGTTGTTGTTGGCCCACTGAAAAACCCATTGAAAACCAACACTGGAAATAATATCCAGAAACATCAGCATAAAATTTATATAAAAGACAATGATACATCATTTTTAGTTCAGAATTTAGTTTAGGTCACAGAAATGAATCAGATGAAAGCTCATCTCTTATATTCCTTGCTGAAATTCTGATTTTAATACGTATATAAAAACCAATTGAAAATCACCATTGGAAGAGAAGATCCAGGCACATTAGTATAAAACTTATGTAAAAATCGATGATACTGAGCTAATCCATACAGAACATTTGGAGGGTAACTTCACCCAGTCTCCTCAAGGTACAGCCTCTCTTGCACTGGTCTAGGCATAGGGAAAGCAATGAATGCCTGCTGAACAAAACCATTAGTCTAACCAGCCATCTGGGTGAAGTTATTTTCCTTCTGGTTGCAACGTGAAAAGAGAGAAGGAATTAAGGTTGCCCTTGAGAATAATGGGAAGGTGTGGATATATTCAGTCCACTATTTTTATAAGCACATTATACTATTTTTATAACCACATTGCTTCATGAGGAAAGATTCTTGCACAGTGTTCTCTACCAGTTTTTCATGAGGAGTCTTAAATTCAACTGGAAGAGATCCCAGATGCTCAAAATGACAGCCACTAGTCATAACAGCAGTGTCTCAGGAACTCTGGTGACACATGCCCCACAGTCGGGAACCCAAGGGGACCCAGCAGAGCCTGGTCCACACCACTTTGCAACACTCACCTGGGTCACCTGCCTAGTTCTAAGCACATAATAGGTATTCAAAAAACTTAAGACTAACTTAGTAACAATAGATACTATTTGTTAAACACTTACTAGAGGCCATAACTTGTTATAAGTGCTTTATATGGTTAATTTTATCCTCAAAATAGCCTAATGGGGTAGTTAACATTATTATCAACATTTTTAGAGGTGAAGAAATGGAGCCTTTGAGAACCTAAGTAACCAGTTCAAGGTCACACAGTTAGCAGTGGTGGGGCTGGGCCTCCGATACAAGCTCAACACATTAAACCATGAGCCTGCACTATAGACTCAGTTTTGAAAATAATGTACAGCATTAAAAAGAAGGAAAGATTGGGTTCAGGGAAATGTCCACTGATGGTGTTTCTTTAAGGGATTGTGTTCTCATTCGTGTCTCAATACTAGATTTCGTATGGGTACAACTCTAGTAAAGCTTGTGCAAGCAAGCAGTTTATAGCGTGCAGAGCAAGCATTTGGTGATTGAACTGAGGTCATAAAAGAAAGGAAAGAAGAAAGGAGGGAGGCAGGGAAGGGAGAGAGAGGACGAGAGAAGGAAAGACGTGAAGCTAATTTGGGGTATAGGTAGAAGCCGGTGTGAGCGCACGTGTGCGAGTTCGCCATAGAAACAGTAAGGAGAAGAGTGGAAGGGTCTCTCCACTATAAGTTTCCGTATTTTCTTTCCTTATTCTTCCTGCTCCTTTGTAGAGTGCTGTTCTCAGAGAAGTGTCTAACAGTGGCCCAACACGTTGTAACTACCATATCATATCCTAAGCGTAGTTTTTTATGCTCCAAAGTATGTGGGGGAGGCGTCCACAGAATTACAGCATGAAAGACCTGATGATCGCATTTAGCCTGCGAGCGACCCTGCTCCTGTAGCAGGCAGTACCCTCGCGCCTGGGAGTGAAGTGGGGACAACCAGACTTGTCATCCGATCACATCCCGTGGCTGGGATTTCCTCAGCTCCCTGCAGGCCTCTGCCCTGGTGGACGGGAAGCCTGGAGACACAAGGGGGAGTTTGCAGGCCTCCAGTGGCACTGCCTGTACCCACACCAGCCACTGCCATTCTGCAGTAGTGATGGAGGGGGAAACTCATGCCAAGATGGAGAAACCCTCTTAAACCTGAGTCTAGTATTGCCTCGCCTGCAAGTCAGACCACACTGACGGACAGCAGGGCTGTCACCAAGCCAAGGGACGCTGACTGTGGATGTGTTACACAGAGCTGAGGGGCCGAAGAGCAGTGACTACAGGGTCCAGGGAGCCAGCACTTGGATAGCACTGTGCAGAGAAACAGGGTGGTCTCCAACATCTGGAGGGTTGCAAGGGAGAAGAAAGGGGAGACTTCAGCCTGAGAGAAAGAAGCATGGCACATACAGGCCCCATGGAAAAGAGACAGAAGATGGAAGGCACCCGAGGACAGACACTAGGCTTGCGAAGAGGTTTCTGGCTGTTCCGGTGGAGAGGGAGGTGTGTGTTGCAGGCAGAAGGAGCACACGCAGCCTCGTAGAAAGGTCCTCAGGCAGTGCCACATGCCAAGCTTGTAGAGTTAGAGTCAACCTAGCAAAAGAACTTGCGTAAAGTGCTATGAAACACGAGAGGAAGTGCTGTCAACCTCCCGGAGTGGCACAAGCAGTAGTGGTAGATGATGTGACTTGGTGAGTCTTTTTCATAGCTAATGTCTGACACTGGATCATTGACTTAAATTCACATCTGCTGTGCGTTGTTGTCCATTTGACTCTTTTTTCAGGGGTTCTAGGAACCAAATTGTGTCCCCTCCCCCCCAAAAATTCACATGTTGAAGCCCTAACCACCAAGGTGACTATATTTGGAGTAAGGACGTAATTACGGCCAAATGAAGTCATAAGCCCTGATAGGATCAGCATCCTTATAAGAAGAGACACCACAGCTCTCTTGCTCTCTCTGTTTCTCTGCCATGTGAGGACACAGCATGATGGTGGCCAGCTGCATGCCAGAAGACAGCCCTCACCAGGACGTGAATTAGCCAGAACTTTGATCTTGGACTTTCAGCTTCCAGAACTGTCAGAAAACACATTTCCATAGTTTAAGCCACGCAGTCTGTGGTATTTTGTTATAGCAGCCAGAGCAGGGGACTGGGGTTGGGGTCAGGGGCTGTGACCTGAGCTCAGGGATGACTGTCACCAGAGGCTGCTTGTAAACTTTGGATTTCTGTACCCTACTGAGGAGTTTCCCCCAAATGGGCCATCTGAGTCCCAAGTTTGCATTTGAGGGACCAACATTTATTTTGAAAAATCTGTCAACATTTTTGAAGATGTAAAGTGCTGTGTGGAAAGGAGCACTATTCAAGCAGACAGTGAATAAAAAAGGAGAGAAGGAACTCGAGAAAGAAAGAAAAAAGCTCGTATTGGCCTACAGAGAGTAGGATGCTTATATAGCTTCAATATTAATATTTCCTTTAACAAAAATCCATGTCTCTTAAAACCAGCTCCAAATGGAGTCATATAAACTCAAACACTAGAATCAGGGGAATTTTCCAGTGAGGGAGAACATTTTGGTAATATTAATTATTTAGTTTTCTCATAAGGAATTAAAAAGGAAATTAATAAAATAGTTTGTTAATAATAGTCCAAAAAATGGGACAGTTGCTAGAGTCCCAGAGATTAGTGGGGAAGCCAGTTCCTGCAGGAGGCAGCAATCCTCTGGTCCACCAGAGGAGATGAATTATTGTATTTCATTGGCTTTTGAGATGGGGGAGGGGTGTGTCCCCTGACCCCTTGTCCTGGAAAAGGTAGGGGCTACTGTGGACCGCATCTCCTGCTTTCTTGCCCTGTTGATTTGTTCTCTGTCTCTCCTTTCTTCTTCCTCTTCACTGTCTTTCTTTGCTCTTTGCCTCATCTTACAAAGTGAGATGTGAATCATCTTTAATGAAAGACCATAGGAGGAAACTATTTCAGTCTCCCTTTGCTCAGTACTGGTGCTATATACGAACTAATCAGGGTCATTAGTGGTGAGGACAAGGGAGAGGGAGTCAAGGGCTGAGGGGAGTCCCAAGTGAAGCACATGGATTCACTGAGTTAGGGCAAAATGTGGTGCCAAGATGGGAGCATCAGGAGAGTCTAGTCATCGCCAACTTCAGGCCTGCTGGGACCATCAGTCCAACCTGAATCCCCTTCTAGACTGGTAATGCCAGAGAGGACTGTCAGTGATGGTGGGCAATTATGACCACACTGAATCCAACATTTATTAAATGTGCCTTGAAGATAAGTGGTAAGCCAAAGAGATGTAGAAGAAGTCATAGGCATTGTTTAAGAAAAGTGAAACAAAACCCACCCAAAATAAACCCGTGAAAGGGAACCATTTCTTCTCGCAGCATAGAAAAAGCCCTCCATTAAGGGGAGCTATGACTACTGTGTCCAGATACTGGGGGAGGCATTTTAGATCACATTATTTCAGATAACAGCACTTTAAGAAAGTAATTATCCTCATTTTACACATGAAGCATTTGGAGCCCAAAGAGGTCGAGGACTGCATGAGAGTCATACCTCGTCAGCTGCGAAGCTGAGATTCAAAAGCAGGCCTCTCTGTGCATAAATTCTTCAGGTGCTCGTGAACTAGAGGAGATCATGAATCATCTTGCCCCACTGGGTTTTGATGGGTGACGGATTCTGAGAGGGATGGAGAGGGGAGGTAGTTACCACACTGGGTTCCACCATGTAGATGAGGGCCATGGCTTGATTAGTTATTTCTTGCCACACATCTGTTGGCTGCAATTTCAAGCAAGGGATTTGAGTTCCAGGCAGAGGCAGAGGCTGGCAGCAACTTCCATCAACATACTTGCAGAGCATAGATTAGCTGCTGCTCTCTCCTTTGGCAATTGCCTTGGGCCCCTTGTGCTCCCAGAAGAGATGATCCAGATGCAAAATTGAGTGAACACGAAGGGAAAATGGATTGGAGGGAAAATGGACTCAATCACTGGGGAACTTCCTTTGGGTCATCCCATGTGTTGGCTGCTCATTCCTTCTCTCCTTCAATAAACTATACACATTTACTGAGAAAATGTGTCAGGCACAGTAGGAGGCACTGGCAATACTAGCAGAATTAGATGTTCTTTCTCTGTGCCCCTAAGATAAGTAGTTGGAAAATATCCTTATCAGGGTATTTTCTGCATTCTCAGTCTCTCTGCCTTTCTTCGTGTATGCTCCTTGGGAGCAAAGATTCTGTTGTTAATCTTTGTGTTACTAATGCCTAGCTCAGTGCTTAAAAATTATTTCTGGATGAAGAAACATGGTTTTTGGATAAAGAAATAAGAGAAGGCCTATAACAAGTGTATGTACTATTACGTTATATACTATTATTTCCATCCCTCTCAAAATCTTTGTCATGAAGACAAATAGGCATGAAAATAGATAATAAATGCCCATTAAAGTCGCTGTGATATAAGTCTACAGAGGAATGCAAAAAAGAAAGAAAAGTAATCAGTTTAGAGTAGTGGGCGGTGGCAAGAAAAAGAATCAAAGAGTAGGTCATTTTGAGACTGTTTTATAAAAGATAAGTAGACGTTGGTTTGCTAGATAGCTGGTTAGGAGAAGAGGTATTACAGATAGAGAAAAAGTTGAGTGATGACACGGATCACAGTGACATGAAATAGCAGTGTGAACAACAGAGGTGTGGAGATGCAAGAAATTTTCTGTGCCGAGAACATAGGGGTGCAGAAGTTTGGTGATAGAGTGATCTAGAGGAGAGAATCTGTATGCCATGCTGAGGAGTTTGAACTTATCTCAAGGACGATGGAGAGCTTTTAGAGGCTTTAAAGCACAAAAGTGATTTAAATAGAACTACTGTTTTTTAAAGAAAAGAAGATCTCAGTTGATGGTTATGCTCAAGAATGTTTGACAAGGTCAAGATCAGAGCAGACAAGTGTTTTAAGGAGAGGAGACAGTGGCCAGTATGGGGAAAAGGCTGGAGGTCAGAAAAAGATTGGTTCACGAAAAAACATTCAGAGCAGAGAGGCTATACCAGAAGTTCAAAACAGACACGACTGGGGTCAGAGCTGCATCGGGGCATGGGAGAGAGAAGAATGACGCAGGAGAACTTAAAGAGAAAAGACGAACACCAACAGTGACAGAATTCGTGGGTGAAGAAGGGGGCTGGGTGACTCCCATTTGGCTTGGGTGACTGGGTGGACAGTTATGCCACTCATGGCAATAGAAGAGACGGTACAAGAACAAACTTGGGGGGTAGATCAGTGGAGTTCTGTATATATTGTTTTGAAGTGCTTGTGGTGACCCACGTTGAGAGGTTCCAGTAGGCAGTGAGCAATTTAAGAGTGAGGTTTGAAATAGAATGAAAACGTTGGAGCCAGCAGCATATAGACTAGCAGAAGTTCAGGGACAGAATGAGATTACCTGGGCACTTCTCATTCAATGTCTCGTGAGATGGAAATG
>NW_007727527.1:24128-25029 GCF_000696425.1 Galeopterus variegatus
TTCAGGGACAGAATGAGATTACCTGGGCACTTCTCATTCAATGTCTCGTGAGATGGAAATGGTACTGAACATAAAACCTGGGGGTAGAGGGAGGGTGTCAATATTTAAGAAGCAGGCTGGGAAAGAGGCTCCAGGAGGAAACTTGTGGCCTTGTTCATTCATGACTGGGAGGGAGAGTTAAAGCAAGAAGAAGCTAGAGACGTTCAAAAGCAAAGTGGAGACTTAAAGGAATTTATAGCTTACAAGCCAACAAAGAGGGAGATGTTGAAAATGCAGCAGAGGTAACTACAGTGTCTGAAAAGAGGTGATGGGATGGGGTAAAGAACAGAGGAAGGGCTGAGCTCGTACTGAGCATAGACGGTTCATTGCATGAAACTGGAGGAAAGGGTGGATACTGGGGAGAGGGTACGAAGGACTCCAGAATTAGTCACAGATTTAAGAATGGGAATTCTTACCTGTTCTCTTTGGTTTTCTCAGTAAAGTAGGAGGCAAGTTCATTTGCTGAAAGAGGGGGTTGGTGGTAGGAACAGAATAAGAAAATGGATAAAGGGTGGTATTTGGGGAATGAGGAGAGGGACCTGGGCAGGTACAAGCACAGTGGTGACTGGAGGGATGCAAGGGTCCCATGTACCTTCTCACTTCCTTGAGGGAAAACAAAGTACAGTACATGAAATCAGCTAAATAAATTGTGAAGCGCAAACCATATTCTATTTTAATGAAGTGTGGAAAATACACAAAGTTTTTATGTCAGGAAAAAATGTAAAAAACAAGCAAAGTAAGTATTGGGAGATGTTGAGGCTGGAATCACTAGTGTCTGAACATCCAAGATGAGCCACCAGCCTGAACCACGAATAAAAATCAATGTTATGGGCCGGCCTGGTGGCGCACTGGAGAGTGCGCC
>NW_007727527.1:25370-30284 GCF_000696425.1 Galeopterus variegatus
TGGCGGCGCTCCCGCCGAGGGTTCGGATCCCATGTGGAGACCGGTTCCCGCTCACTGGCTGAGCGCGATGCGGGCGCAACACCGAGGGTTGCGATCCCGTTGCCAGTCCCCGGTACGGGCGCGACACCGAGGGTTGCAATCCTGTTACCAGTCAGTAAAAAAGACAAAAAAAGGAAAAAAAAAAAATCAATGTTATGGTGTCCCCCTAATTAACTAAGGAGCAAACACATAAAAAGTACTCCCAGCCTAAGTGTAAACAGATTGCACCGCTATGCTGGTAGCAAGACAGTTTTGGAGACCATAACTTCGAGGTGATACAAGTTTAAACAGTTGTATGGGTGCTTAGCAGCTCCTCCATAAGAGCAGGGTCGTCGTTAGATGGCCAGTCTGACCCAAAGCAGAGGGTTTTTGTGTTCTCTGTAGCAGAAGAACACAGCGGAGGCCCCTCCTCTAGAGAAGCAGCTGAGCCCCACATGGAAGGCCAGTGTCCAGTTAAGCAGAACATTGGATCAAAAGCTTGAGTATCCATTCCACAGTAGAACAGACAACGACCTGGTAAGTATAATCAAGACAAAAATATACCAATTAAACATCAATAATCAATTTTAAAAACTCTTTGTAATCCAGTAATAGAAATGTATTACCTCGATATAATTTTAAATTTTTCTCTGAACCCAATAACCCGACATATCATACTTAAAGGTAAAATAACAGAAACACTCTTGTGAAAGGTAGAAGCAAGATAGAGATGACTATTATCACAATTATTTATGTGACACTATTCTGAAGTCAGAACCAATGAAAACGGGAAGGAAAGAGAAAAAGGAATATTATAAAAGAAGAAGGAAAACACTGATTGTCTGCCTAGAAAACTCAGAAGAATAAATGAAAGTATTATTTGAACTCATTAGAAAGTTTAGAAAGATGGTCAGTTACAAAATTAATGTACAAAAAGTTTACTACATACCATAAATTATCAAAAGTTAGAAAGCATGATAAAAAAAAAGTTCTGCCCACCAGAGTAACACAATTTAAAATATCTAGGCATAAATCTAATAAAAGTTCTTCAGGAGCAACACTAAAAACAATTGGAAAGTTTTACTAAGTGACATAAAAAAAAAAACTTAAGTAAATTGAAGCTTCTGCTATATTCACAAAAGATGAGCGTATTACAAAGATATTAATAGTCCCTGAACAGATGTGTTAATTTATGTGATTTATGTACAAAACCCCGACTGTAGTATGCAACTAGTTAAAATTATTGTGACTTTACCTATACACATGAGCTTATGAGAATAGCCAAGAAAAAACTTTGAAAAAATGAAGGAGGGGGAATTGTACCACTAGAAAGCTGAAAATTATTATAAACATACGTCTGTACATTCAGAGATAGACAGAGATAGAACCAGAAATAAACCATAATATAATTAAGAACTTAGAAAAGGGTAAAGTTGGAATTCAAATTGCTGTAAAGGGGATTGATTATCCATTACATGAAGCTGTAAATGGTTGACTATTAAAGTTACATCCCTGCTAGTCGCAGCAGAAGTGCCTGCCTGGATTTTCTGGGCTCCACCTGCCTCCCGGCCATCAGCTGATGTTCTTCTCCTAATGGCCCTGATCTCAGCCTCTGTGCACAGGCTCCATTGCGCCTCCTCGTCACGGTGGGAGCCACAGCAGTTCTAGCACCCAGGTCTGACCCAGCTGGGTCCGTGTGGGTAACACAGCTCAGAGGTGCAAACTGTGACTATTGAGAGACAGAGTTGATAGATCAGTTCCTCACTCTTCATCTCCCTCTACGCCATGAGACTCATGCATTGGTTTTGTCAGCCTGTCCCCTGACAACCTGCATGACTGAGCAATCGCTGTGTTTTCCTGTGAAGCTGTAGCCAGCCTGGTAAGGATGCACCAGCTTTGATTTTCTTTCCTCTTTCCCTTCCTCATTTTCTCTTTTCCCTCACTCTTAATGATCACTCTCCCCTAAAACCTTGAACATGCAAGCTTTGCCTGAGCTCTGCTTTGTGAGGAACTAGGGCTAAGATATATTTCTTCCTTATGCCTTATACCAACATAAATCATAAATGGACTAGAGCATTACATTGTAAAAAAAAATCCATAAAAGATGAAAAAGAAAATATTAGTTTGTCTATCTAGGTATGTTATTGAGGAGTAAAAAATCTAATGCAGGAATTTAATAGATTTGACTTTATGCAAACCTAAAAACTCTGCAGGTTAGAAATACCATATACAGTATGGAGGTTCCTAAAGAAACTAAAAATAGAACTACCAGATAACATTTCTGGGTATATACACAAAGAAGATAAAATCACTACCTTGTAAAGATATCTGCACTCCCATGTTCGTTGCAGTACTATTCACAATAGGCAAGATTTGGAAACAAGCTTGGTGTCCATTGACAGACAAATGGATAATGAAATGTAGTGTATAGATATAATGCAACATTACTCAGCATTAAAAAAGAAGGAGATCCTACATTTGCCACAACATGGATAGACCTGGAGGACATTATGCTAAGGAAATAAGCCAGACACAGAAAAAAAAAAAAAAAATTGCATGATCTCACTTACACGTGAAATCTAAAAAATAAAAAATAAATAAATAAAAAAAATTTGGTAAATATACAGAGGTAGGGAATAGAACAGTGGTTACTAGGAGCAGGAGGGGGTAGCGTAGGGGGAGGAAATGGGAGAGGCAGGTCAAAGGATACAAAGCAGCAGATATATAGGACGAACAAGTCTAGAGATCTAATATACAACATGTGAACTACATTTAATAAAATTTTTTGTATGGATTTTTGTTAAATAACTAGATTTTAGGTGCTCTTGTCACACACATGCAAAAGTAACTATGTGAGATGATAAATATGTTAGTTTGCTTTCCTATAGTAACCATTTTGCTATCTATATGTATCCTAGAGCATCATGCTGTAAACCTCAAATATACACAATAAAATTTATTCTAAAATAAATAAATAGAAAAGAAATAATATATACAAAATTAAATGACAAATAACAAACAAAAAAGTATTTGAAATGCCTTTGGCAAAATAGGTTAACATATGATAATAAGGTGATATAGGTTAATATATAAAAATATCTTATAAATCAATTTAAAAAATCTTATTAGAAACAAATACACTGAGGACTTAAATAATCCACAAAAATGAAACATAAGTGATCAAAAAGCATGTACAAAATATTCAGGCTCATAAATCAAGGAAATACAAATGAAATCAATAATTATTTATTATTTTCTCCCCAAATAGTGCTGAGATTAAAACCAAAGGAAATACCCAAAATTGGAGAGAGTGCTGTGGTGCTTTTGCAAACTACTAGGAGGTCTGTAAATTGGTATAGTCTTTCTAGAAATATAAATGAAAAGCTTTAAGAATATACTTATTCTTTAAGCCAATAAGTCCACATATTATAATTTATCTTAAGGAAATAATCAGAGAACTAAGACTTATGTCCAAGAACATTCAGAGTAACATTGTTTATAATAGCAAACAACTGGAAAGAACATAAATACTAAAGAAAGGGACCGGCTATATATATTTTTGCATATTAATAAGATGGGATTCTCTGCACCTATTTCAAATTATGGTTTTGAAAATATAAAAGTTTGTGGGAAGATGTTTCCAACATATGCCAAAATATAAAAAAAAAACTGCTTATAAAATTTATGTAAAATAAAATTTCAAGTAGAAAAAAAACAAAGTGCTTACACAGTATATGTAACCAACATATACTTTGCAAATGCAAATTATACCACAATGAGACACCACTATATACTCACTAGAATGCCTGAAATTAAAAAGACTTATAATACTAAATATTATGAAGGATGCTGAACAAACAGAACTCTCACACAGTGCTGGTGGGACTGTAAAATGGTAACACCACTTTGGAAAACTGTCTGTTTCTTAAAAGGGAGTTATGGTGTAGCTACTATACCACCAGCCATTTCACTCCTAAGTACTTACCTAAAAGAAATGAAAAGATATGCCCACACAAAGTATTATGCACAATGATCATGGCAAGTTGAAATAGCTCCAAGATATTTAAAACATCTAAACAAAAAGCAATTAAATGACAGGAATTAAACAATATCTGTCAATAACCACCCTAAATGTGAATGGATTAAACTCCCCATTCAAAAGACGCAGATTGACTGATTGGGTTAAAAAGCTAGACCCAAGTATATGCTGTCTTCAAGAGACCCATCTCACATATAGAGACAAACACAGACTAAAAGTGAAAGGATGGAAAAAGATATACGATGCAAATGGAAACCAAAAACACAGGAGTAGCTATTCTTATATCGGATAAAATAGACTTTAAACCAAAATACATAAAAAGAGACAAAGAAGGCCACTATATAATGATAAAATGATCTATCCAGCTAGAAGACATAACAATCGTAAGTATATATGCACCCAATACCAGAGCACCCAGATATATAAGGCAAACACTGTTAGACCTAAAGAAAGAAATAGGCCCTAATACATTAATAGTGGGTGACCTGAACACCCCTCTCTCAATATGGGACAGATCTTCCAGGCAACAAATCAAGAAAGAGACACAGGATTTAAACTACACATTAGACCAACTGGACCTGGCAGATATATACAGAACATTTCACCCAACAACTAAAGAATATATTTTCTTCTCATCAGCTCATGGAACATTCTCCAGGATAGACCACATATTAGGTCACAAATCTAGCCTCAGCAAATTTTAAAAAATTGAAATCATTCCAAGTATATTTTCAGACCACAATGAACTAAAATTGGAATTAATAGTAAGCAAAACTCTGGAAACTATACAAATACATGGAAACTAAATAATAGGTTCCTGAATGACCTACAGGTCCAAGAAGAAATTAAACAGGAAA
>NW_007727527.1:30449-34149 GCF_000696425.1 Galeopterus variegatus
CATCAGCTCATGGAACATTCTCCAGGATAGACCACATATTAGGTCACAAATCTAGCCTCAGCAAATTTTAAAAAATTGAAATCATTCCAAGTATATTTTCAGACCACAATGAACTAAAATTGGAATTAATAGTAAGCAAAACTCTGGAAACTATACAAATACATGGAAACTAAATAATAGGTTCCTGAATGACCTACAGGTCCAAGAAGAAATTAAACAGGAAATCAAAAAAATTCTAGAAACTAATGAAAATAGAAATAATCCAAATGTCCATAAACAGGTGAATAAATAAATTGTGGCATATGTGTACAATAGAATATTACTCAGCAATAAAAACTAATGAATTGCCGATATATACATCACGAAGAGTGAATCTCAAAGTGATAATACTAAGTGAAAGTAGCCAGATATTAAAAAGCACATACTGTATAATTACATTTATATAAAATTCTAGAAAATGCAAACTAATCGTAACAGCAAATAGCAGATCAGTAGTTTATGGACAGGGATGGATGGTCGAGGGGTACAAGGGAATTTGGGGGAATTATAAAAATGTTCCGTATCTTGATTGTGGTTGTGGTTTCATGAGTGTATACATTTGCCAAAACTCATTGAATTGTGCATTTTAATTGATGTAGTTAATACCATATAAATTATAGATTGATAAAGTTAATAAAAATTATTTTCTTCCTATATTTCCTGCTGAATAAGATCTACCCAATCTTGATTATTACACTGCTTTTCTTTTGTCTCTTCCCATACTTAATGTAGTGTTGTCATAATAGAATTAGGGACACAACTGGGATTGTTTTTGAGTGTGTGTGTATGCGTGTGCATGTGTATGAAAGAGAGAGAGAAAGATAACCAAAGAAGAGATTGAAGATTCCAGAATGCTAAGGGATTTTTGGTAGCAAGAAAGTACCAGAGGCATGGGATCCAGAATCCAGATGTGGCTCGCAGAGGAGTAAGGACAGAACACTGGGAAATTTGAGGTGGACACATGAGAGGCTGAAGTAGCCATGTCTGAGGGCCTCAAATGTTCCACAGACACAAAATGGCATCTTCTCAGAGAGGGTCTTGGATGGGGCTAGTGGTTGAGGAGAGTGGGGTGTGCTATTAAAATTGGTGAGAGGTGAATGAAGGATACAAGACAAACGGGAGAGGGTCAAGGGATGGACAGAAAATTCCAGACCAAAGGAAGCCCTCTGCGTGTTCTCAGTGGGTTTTCAGGCTCAGCCTCTCCTCTGATGCCCGTGAAGGATGATGCTGCTGCCAATGGTTGATTATCATCTCCACCTCAATTCCTCATCCAAACCTCATGGCTATTTGGCAACTGTCTAGACTTTTGATATGGAGAAATTAGGAAATGGAGGTACTTATGCCCTGATTATGGATAGGTCTTTGTCTGATCTTGTTAAGTACCACCAAATCTGGTCTCTCTCCAGCTGATGGGAGGCGTGGTACTCATGGTGTAGATCCATCTCCATCAAGCAAACTCCCAGGTCTCCCCTTGCTAAAAGGATTCTATTATTTTGCATATAATGCATTAAGGACCCTTTGCTTTCTACTGGCAGAAAATGTAGTCCTGCTAAGGAGAATCCCATGTGCCTACTAAGTGGAATGTGAGGTTGGAACTGTGTCTGAGAAGATCGATGCCAAATAAATTTTATTATAATGACTTTGGTCTGTATCATCAGTCTTGGGTAATTGTACTGCAGCAGACATGACTTTCTTCCAGAGGCAGACTGCTAGAACACATGACATAATAATGCCATGATTAATATGACCTAGCCCTCTCTGAAGGGTCAAGAGCAATAAATTCACAGCTCTTATAACTGCTGTAAAATTATACATCAACACAGAATTTTGGGGTGAGAAATCTATTGTTAAAAATAACACCCAAAGAAAACAAACACTTGGATTCCTGGACTACTATAAGGGGGGCAATTAACCGATTATAAATGGGGTGCATTTCTGATATTTTAATTTAGGATTTCAGAATTTAAACTTAGGGTGTTGACGCTCCTCATCGCATCATTCTTGAGATGACTGAAAGATTCCCCTCCCACCCTGCCCTCCACTCCTATTTTTCACAACTAAGGAGAAAATTTATGTATGATGTTGCTGAGTGACACCTTCCAAATATTAGTAATTGATCTCTGTGCAGTCGGTTGTGCACTCGATTAACTTTAGTTGCCAAGATAGCAAAAAAGAGCACCTTTGCCATTTTTTGATGTTTTGTTTTTAATCATGGTTGTGGTAGAATTTTTTTTTTAAATGGCTTTAGGAGAGAAAAATTAGCAAGCTAATTAGTTAGGGTCTGTTTATATTTTTATTTTCAAGGCATTTATTGGTGTTAACTAAAATATGCTATTTTTTTCAAGATATGAGGCAGTGAAGTAGGGCATAATATGTTAGTGGGGAGACCATTGAGTATGGAGTCCAGAAGAGTTGACCCTAATCCTGGATAAGCTGTATCTTTTTTTATTTTTAAAACTAAGAATGAGATTTAAAAGTCCAATGGTAAGGGTTACCAAGTGGAGAGAAATATCCTCTGGCCTCCTAGAAGCATAAGATCCAGAATATACATTGGAGAATGTCCTAAGAGTTTTTATATTTAATCCTCAAACAACCCTATAGTGTAGGTATTATTATTGTCCCTGTTTTTCAGATGAGAAAACTGAGGCACAGAAAGATGAAGGAATATGTGCATATTCACAGAGCTAGAAAGTGAGGAAACAAGGATTTTCATCCAGGCGATGTGAGCCGAAACTGTTGCAAATGTCATATGATTAGGTAAGATGTGGTATCAAAAGTTGCTAGCATGGTGTCCTTTATATGACAGATGCATAACAGGTGCTCAGACAATGTTAGATAGTATGAATTTAATTGGACTATATAGTAGAGACAAAGTCAGTTAGTATCTATACATTTTAAAATCTTAAACCAATGAAAGATTATAACAGTATAAATAGGATATTAATGAATGAATGTGCTCTTTGTTCTTTGCTATAGTCAGCATGGTTGACCCAGGACGCCCTACACTGCAGTCAAAGTTATACAAGCGTGTGTGGTGTTGCAAGCCCTGTGGGCGAAGAGACAAGGAAAAGGAGACGGTTCCCTCAAGTCACACAGGGGTGGGACCTCAGTTCTTTGATCTGTCCTCACAATTTTAAAGCAACCAGTTAAATTAATAACTTTGGAATGGAAGTGGGGAGACTCGAAGTTGTTAGGCAATGCATAGAAAGAACAATCACTTGGCTGATGGCTTTCAGTCAATGGCTGTAGAATTAAGAAAGAAATTCGAACTGGTTATTTGCTTGCAGACTCTAAATTCCGAGCTGTTTTGTTAAAGAAGTTTAATGTGAGGAAAAATGCTAGGGCATAGCTGATTAATTTTCCTTTTTGGGAGAGGAGAATTGGGGGTACAGTGCAGAGTTTCCTTAGGCTGAAAGCTCTATGGCTGTATTTCCCAAAGTACAGGGGTGGGTTGGGGGTTCTCAGGGCCTTTAATATATTAAAGTACCTTTTGGGGGTACAGGGTGTAAGGTGCACACCTCATATCATACTTTTTACTTTTTGCAAGGTGCATCTTGCCGGGCTAGTTTCTGAAGAACCACACTTAGTGATATTATTTGCTTGAGAAACTCTAGCAAACACATATTCTTTCTCCATTCGCATAAAACCGAGACTTTTTTTT
>NW_007727527.1:35274-41729 GCF_000696425.1 Galeopterus variegatus
GCTAGAGAAGTCCTTAACAACAGCCATTAGTTTAAGAGACTAGTCTGTTTTCTCCCTGACATTGGTCATAGTTTTAAAGAGTCTTTTTCTTATGCCAAGAAGCCATAAAAAATAGTATTTAAATGCAAGAGAGATGAGAAGAAAATGGAAGGGATGAAAATAGAACAGAAAGGAAGAAAGAAGAGGGAAGAGAAAAATCACCTTTCTTTTCCCGAGCAGCACATCTCACCTCCAATCCGTTTAGTAAACTTTATTTTGTCATCAACTTCCTTTCGAGTATTTAAGAACTATTTTGCTGAAATTATTAAACTTTATTTCAAATGAGATTGGTCAGGAGTTTTTTCTTAGAAAACTCTGTTGGCCAATATTTTTCAGAATTCACTGGGACGGTCCCTGAAATGGTTTCCAGATGTGTAAAAGCACTTTGGGACTTCAATCTACTGTTATTCCCTGAAGGAACTTCCAGAGACTTTCCCTGTGTCAAGTGGGGATCCAGTAGGGTTTTTTAGCTTAAATGTTTCAAGAAATTTTGCNTTTTTTTTACGCATTCTCTTATTTGAAGTTGATACCTTACGGACTATCATTACATAAAAAAGGCCTGTGATTTTCAAGCAGATTTATATTTCATTTTATTTGTTGCTTTTTAACATTTTTGTTTCTTGCTTGTAACTTTTGGAAGACCGTATCTGGGTTTATATAGTTAATAAAAGCAAACTAAAGCAAATAATCACCTTCTAGCACTTCTTTCAGCATATTCTAATTTTTAAATGGAGAAAATGCATCCTTAAATTAAATATGCATAATAAGGAATACTAATAATAAGAATAAAGTGGAATATGTGAGAATGAATCTAGTGTTGTAAGCAAAATGCATTTGATTTGCTAAGGATAAAAGCTGGTTTGAATCAGTAAGAATCAGTGTAGAAAAGAAAAGCCTCATAATGTTCATAAATTGTCCATAATTGTGTGGATTTTAAATATAAAAGTTGGCAGTGGCAAAAGCTAAAAGCCATTAAGAGAGATACTATTGTGCAGTGCACCAGGAGCAGCAAGTCACAATCTTATGGGGGGAAAAAAAAAACCTTAGCTAGAGTTTTCTAAAATTTTGATAACCATACTTGAGACTTGTCTAGATGTTTACTACAATGTGTGTATTGTTCAGCATGGCATGGCCTAATGCATATATGAATGGTAGTTGAAAAGAGCTACTAATTAACATGAATAGTCTTCTCCCGTGAAGGTCGCTTCGCTTATTGCAAAGTTTTCTCTCTTTTTTTTTTTTTCCTAGCTGAATATTGCTAGAGAAGTCCTTAACAACAGCCATTAGTTTAAGAGACTAGTCTGTTTTCTCCCTGACANTGCAACACCAATTCTTCCCTGAATTTCCAGCCTACCAGCGAACTCTACAGACTTGCCAACCGCACAATCATGTGAACTGATTCCTTAATATAAATAAATAAGTAAGTACATACGAACATAAATCATATATCTCCATCCTATTGGTTCTGTTTATCTGGAGAACCCTGACTAATCTAATACACTGTTTAAGTAAAACTAGCAGTAAGCTTCTGGCACAGAGCATACTCTTGTATCCACTAGGCTTCTAAAGTAGAACTGTATTTTGGGCTAACTTTGCATGATGTAACAAAGTGATTCCAGAGCCGGTCACTTTATTTTGCCTGCTTGATACCATATAACCTAGTTGATAAATGCAGACATTATTTTTACTGATCAACCTATTAGAAAAAGTCCCCAAGAATTTGTCAATTGCATACATTAAACGTGTCCAAAGATTGAGGAATTGTTGTGTGGCTGTTACTGGAATCAACTGAATCACCCCAGCCAGGGCTGGCTTTAGGAAATATCTGGCAGAAGTTCTCATGCTGAATTGATAACGTATAGCTTTTTGTATTATTTTGTTTACAACCATGTAAATCTTTTACAAGTCAAAATAAAATTAAAGGCATCTAATAACCCCTTCAGCCTGGCCCCTCCACCCCGATGTCTCACTCTGCTGTCAGCCAGCGAAGGGAGCACAAGTGTGTATCGGGGAGGAGAGAGAGCCCTTCAGGTACCACTTTGCATGATGTAACAAAGTGATTCCAGAGCCGGTCACTTTATTTTGCCTGCTTGATACCAGATAACCTAGTTGATAAATGCAGACATTATTTTTACTGATCAACCTATTAGAAAAAGTCCCCAAGAACTTGTCAATTGCATACATTAAACAGTGTGCAAAGATTGAGGAATTGTTGTGTGGCTTTTACTGGAATCAGCTGAATCACCCCAGCCAGGGCTGGCTTTAGGGAATATCTAGCAGAAGTTCTCATGCTGAATTGATAACGTATAGCTTTTTGTATTATTTTGTTTACAACCACGTAAGTCTTTTACAAGTCAAAATAAAATTAAAGGCATCTAATAACCCCTTCAGCCTGGCCCCTCCACCCCGATGTCTGCTGTCAGCCAGTGAAGGGAGCACAAGTGTGGAGGGGGGAGGAGAGAGAGCCCTTCAGGTACTGCCTTTCCTGTCTTCCTGATACCCCATTAATGAAGTCAATCTATAAAATCAATATATTTATTGATGGTTCATCATGTGCGAGGCACTCTGTTTTGAAGTCATTGGTTATGGGATATTCCCCTGGAGACTGCAGTGTTGTAGGGGGTATTGTCCATAATGAGGTAGAATGTGATATGTGCTGAAAACAAGGGTCTATGTGACTATAAAGGATGGAGCAGCCCAATGATCAGGAGAGAATGGAGCCCTTGAGTTAGGCATAGGAGGGAAGTAGGATTTTGGTCAGTGATGGGGTGGAGAGGGAATTTCCTGTGTAAAGATTGGTATAGAAAAAGCAGTGGGGCAGGAACACAAAGATTAAAGTGGTCAAGGAACACAGACTTGTCTAGGTTGTGTCAAGCTCACCAGGGATTGCAGTAAGAAGGATAGACTGAGGCCAGAGAACACAGGGACTGAAATTCCAAGGGACTTGATTTGGAAGGCATTGGGGACTCATTGAAAATATTTGCCTAGGGAGGTGTTGGTTATTTTGTAAACCTCGCTTCACTGCTACTGAACACATGGCCCCAAACATCTTTGATGGAAAAGTCTGATTTTATCATTAAGAAACTGATGCTTAAAAGTTGGACCATTCCCTCTCCAAATGGAATCTTGTCCTTTTGTGTGGAAACATGTCTGTGAGGGATAAACCTGGCTGGGGATAAGAAAGCGGTGAGGGGGGAAGGAAAGGAAGAGGTTTGGAATGAAGGAGCTTCCTCTAATGAATAGGAGCAAGGATGTTGCAGTGTGTTTTCCTGTTTGGGAGGTTTAATTCTTCACGGTTTGCTTGGCTGTCAGAATGCTTCACGTTTTTATTTGTGAACATACATGGTGATCATCCTTAAGACAAAAAATCTGATGGCAGGTCCCTCGATGCCCTTGTTTAGAGCAGATGTTGCAATCAGAGCTGAGCTTCCCACACCGCACTCAGCCAGTGAGCGCACTGGCCATTCCTATATAGGATCCGAACCCGCGGTGGGAGCACCACTGCGCTCCCAAGTGCCGCACTCTCCCGAGTACGCCACAGGTCCGGCCCAAGACAAACTTAACCGATTTGTTGATCACCAAGACAGAGCCATCATCTGTGTTGATACAATCACCCACAGCTCATGTGACAACCAAAATAGAAAAGTTCAATTCAACAGAAGAATTGAAAGGAGAGAGTTGCACATGGATCATCGATATGGAACAGCTCTGTGGAGCAATCAGGTTTAAGAAAAATTTAAATATTCTTTTTCATATTGAGGTGTCTTCACCAAGAAAACAGCAGGGCTCATAGGGTTGTGAATCCTGAGCTGGAAAAAGAAGTTTCCTTTTAGTGGGAAAATAAGTTCTTTTGTCCCACTTTGCATCATGGTGAGATCACCTCTTCAGCACCCCTGATGGGGCCATCTTACCTCTCTCTGAACTCTCCCACAGGCTGAAGTTTGGGCATTCCAACTTGTTGTTTGGGCTTTGCTGGACATAACCTAAGTCTGAATGGCAGGATGAAAATTGGATAAACAGCCACACTGACTCAGGGGAGATTTTTTTATGCAAACATCTGTTTCTTGAATTTGGCCATGGCAAGAACCAAGGGAAGGGAAACACCGACTGATGGAATAAGATCAAGATGATACTGCCTCATTCTTTTCTTCTGTTTCAGGAGTAAAAAGCCTGTCTCCTTCCAGAAATACAGAGGAAGGAAACCTTTTCCAAGTTTCCTCTGATATTGAGTTTATGCCCAATACTAGTTTAGGTGAGATCATGTGGATGATTTTTCCGGTACTTTGCGGCACTACAGAATGTAACCTGCTTTGAAAGGAACTCCATGCATGCATATAAAAATATGAACTTAGAGTAAAGATGAATAGAGCAATCAACAAATATTTTTTAAGTACTTACCATGTGACAGCATTGGGCAATGCAGTGCATTAGGAAGTGCAGAAGAATGAATTCTTGCATGAACTTAGAGTAAAGATGAATAGAGCAATCAACAAATATTTTTTAAGTACTTACCATGTGCCAGCATTGGGCAATGCAGTGCATTAGGAAGTGCAGAAGAATGAATTCTTGTACTTACCAAGCCTAAAGTTTTGACAGGAAGACTAAGTGATAAAAAACAATAAAAGACAACCTTGATTTGGTACTAAATTGTGAGGTACCAGTTTTAATAGTTGTAATCATTTGTAATGAAAGAAGGCAGGGTGGGCTACTGAAGCTGGAGAAGACTTCACAAAGGAAGTTCATGTTATGCAGTATCGAAGGTGCTGAGAAGCTCTGAGCAGGCAGAACCAGGTGAGAAGTACTTCTAGTGGGGAAATTGCACGGGCAAGCAACAAGAGTAACTATTGTTCACTTGCTAAGAATTGTACAGAGGCATTTTTACCTCCACTTACCAATGGGGAGCAGAAACTTGGGAATAGGTGAGTGACAACCACCACCGCCACAGTAATCCCTAACACTCATTTAGCACTTATTGTATTCCAGAGACTGTTTTAGGCTCTTCACATATTTTAAGTTATTTAAGCCTCATAACAACGGAGGGTGCTTTTTCTCATACCCAATTTAGGCATGAAGAAACTGAAGCATAGAGAAGTTAATTAACTAGCTCAAGGTCACACAGGCAGTAAGTGGCTGACTTGGAATCAAACCCAAGCCATTCTAACTCCAGAACCCACCCTCTATGATACTGAATGTCTGAAGAAAGTAGAAGTGTAGTGAGCAAAATAACATTGACCTTGTGGGAGGAAGGAGGTTTCAAGGTGGGGAAGGGTGTGCAAGTGAGCGGCGAGGGGGGTGGACAGGCATTATTCTCATTCTTTAACTTGTGAGAACCCATAATAAATTTAAAATGTGAGTCTCAACACCTAAATTCAGGGTATGCAAACCATTTCACAACACTATTGTCACACAAAATATGCTCCAAGCCTGTCGGGATAGCAGGAAACTTGTCAGAATGTTGGTCTCAAGACATCCGGCAATCCCAGCCTTCCTGCAGGACTAGGACTACACGAGAGAAGAGACACAAAAGCAGACAGATGCCCCCTCACCTCGTGTGTCTTCTCTTGTGAAGCTCCTGTTATTGATTTTCAAGCATTCCTTAGATCTCTGTTTTTACCTCCTACACCGGCTTTGATCCCTGGTACTCATTGAATATAAAGGATTATGTGGCCCTCTTTGCATTTCTTGGTAGAATAGCCACCCAACCTAACTGGAAAATTCTCAGATCAGGTTGGTTTGCAGAGCGGGCCATGTAGGGGGGACAAAAAATGAAGTGGCCAGAGAGAATTCCAGCTAGATTTTCCTTACCATGATTTCTTCCTCTTGATATACAATATTGCTAAAGTTCCATCATTAAGATTCATTTCTTTGGATTTCTTCCTGTAATAAAGCTGACAATTATTCTGCTGAAAAGGGCATCTGACCCAGTGATTTTAAACATAGTGTTTTAAGATAAGAATCAGTTTTTCTCAAATGAATCCTTACTTAGACTTTCGATATGTAAAATAAAACATGAGCTAGACTGAGGAAATCTTGTGCCAATGAGGGGAGAGTTCTTCTTCCTGTGTAGCCTTTGCCTTGTGCTCTGTACCAGTCCCTGGGCATCTGCACAGAAGCTTTGGGCTGTGGAACTTAATACAAAATATTTCATGCATCTCAGGAAGCAATTAATAGAATACTAGACTAACCAATGGTTTAAACAAATAAGGCTCCATTTTTCTCATAAAAATAGGTGTATGAAGATAGTGGGCTACCATAGTTGGTTCAGAGATCTCAGAGTCAATGTCCCTGTGATTTTTTTGCTCTTTGCCTCATGATCTAAAAATGCTGCCTCAGCTCCAGACATCACACTTTTGCTCAGGTTGAGAAGAAGACGGAAGGTCAGGGCCAGCCATATCTGTCTCATAAAATAAAAAAAA
>NW_007727527.1:42496-53580 GCF_000696425.1 Galeopterus variegatus
TGAATAGGTCAGTGACAGTGTAAACCATAGCCTGATTGTTCTCTTTATGAACCTCATGAAGAAACACATCACATTTTAAAGTTTTCATGATGGAAATTTCACATAAAATTATTTTATGCTAGGAAACTCGTGACTTCCCTTCTGATGGGAGCGAGAGAGTATTTGTAGAAAGAACTTCCTGTAAGTTGTTGTAGAAAGGGTACTGAAAAGAGACAAAGGTGTAAAGAAAGTGATAGAAAAACATGAAAGATAAATTACTGCCAATTTATAGGGTTCTCTACACAATTTTGACTGAGTGCACATAATTCGTTTAGTAGGATATCAGATTTTCTGCAACAGTGAGCCTATATGCAGCTCCTTAAAAAAATAGTATTTTGTCTCAAGTGTAAGCCATGTTGTGTTCAACCAAGCATGAGTCTATTCACCTGATTATCCAGAGAACTGATTTGTTGAAGCAAAGCTGAACTTAATACATACATGATAGAGAAGAGGTAAAAGTTAACTCAGTGAAACGTGTTCCTAAAGACAAACACACCCACACACGACACAGCTGTAAAGATAAAACCCAGTATAAGGTGTCTGCTCTCTTGATGCCTTTCTACTAAAAAGTGAATTCTGCTCCTGTGTCTTTCCCTTCCTGTGTCTTAAACAGATCATCAGGGGACAGTTGATCATGTCTGTCTCCAGGTACAGTTATGAAACATTTTCAGTGGAGAGTGTAAATGAGTGGGGACTTGTCCTGAAAGACAGAACAAAAAGAAATTATTCATCATGTTTCCCTTTGTATATTTAGTGTTTTGCTTCTGAAGAGAGTATTAGTTCACTAAGAGATGCATAATTAGGAGATATGCCAGATGGGTAATCAATGTGATTTTAAATTTTTATAGCAAGAGAGCAGAGTTGTAGCTTAGAGTTTTTTTAGAAGGTACTTTAGTTCCATGCAGTTAAAAAAAAAAAAAATCTTACGTTAGGGGGTTACTGTCTTCCCTGCAATGATGTTGAATATGTTCTTTAATTCCCTTACTATCTCTAAAAAAACTGGCCTGATGGAATGGAAGAGCTGAACAGGCCTACCAGGTGGAAGAGAAAAAACTAACAAGAAGAGATGGGAGCTGGGCTCCCTGCAAGGAACTGCCGAGAGCTTTATTGAATCATAATCATCATTATAAAAAACAAACAAACCATAAATTCCACTTCCCTCGCCTTGTTTCCCAATCAGTTGAGATTTAATTGTTCTCTCCATTCTTGGGCTAGAAAGAGATCTAAATGAAGCTCTTTCCGAACTCATATTTAAGCAAAGTGAGTAAAATCTTCAGCCAAAGAGGTTGCTGATTCTGATTAAGGTTGGTGACAAAGATAACCTCAGAGGACAAAAAAACAAGAGACAGGCCCTGAGGGCAGAGTTTTGGAAACTGTGGGTCCAGACGCATTAGTAAGCTATGAAATCCATTAAGAGGTTCTGACCACATATATTTCTTAGCTAAGTAGACTTGCATAGAATGGAATAAAATAGAATAAAAATATATATGTGAGGCACACACAGTAAGGGTATGTATTATTTATGAAACTTCGTTTCAATAATATATGTGTTTCCCTATATAAATCATGTTTCTTTACATGGGTCACGGTAAGAGAAACTTGAAAAACGCTGCTATAGGATTAAGTGTCATAGGGCAGTTACTCTTTAGCTCACAACATCAATTGGAAAGTGATGTGGGGGAAGGGAGATTTAGGGGGGTGGAGAGAGCTAGAGGAGAAGGAGGAGACATAGTCTATGGGCTCCTCTTGTCCCTGTTAGTCACATCATGGCTCCTAACACGTTTAACTGTGGGTGTGTATATCTTCATTATTTTCATGTAGATATTCTTACACATGAAGTTAGAAAATTTTTGACAAGTTTCTCATTCAAAAGCACCATTTGGAATTTGACTGGGATTGCATTACATTTTATAAAGTAATTTGGGGAAAATTGACACCTTTACTTAGCTGAATCTGTCCATCCAAGTGTGTAGGGTGTGTCTATACTTATTCTGGTCTCTTTCTATGTTCCTTAGCTCTGTTTATACTATTTCTATAAAACCTTTTTATTTTTTTGCTTTCTTGTTGAGATGACCTGTATGTGTTTGATACCTTTTTCCCCAGGTATACTGGACTCTCGGGCTCACTGCGCTGTGGTCCGCGCCATCCTGTTTCTGCTCCTGCTTGCCCTCTGTGCAGAAACCCTTTCCTACATCTCTTGAGGGATGTTTGCGTAGAAGGTACTACTGCTGGGCCACCCTCCCAGGCAAAGCTGTCTCTCAAGAGCACTTCTGAGTGGCTCCCAACTGATCGCTTAGTTCCGCCTCTCACCTGCCTGCCATCCTCCACCAGGCCATTGGGGTGATCTTTAAAAACATAAATCAGACACTTTCACTTTCCTCCCTAAGACATCTAATGGCTTTTATCACCCGTGCAAAAATCCAAACATGTTTCAAGACCCGAAGAGCTCCCCCCAAACTAACTCCCGCCTGCCACTCCGACCTCATTTCCTGAATTTTTCCTACGGTTCCTGACACTTCAGCCACACCAGCTTTCTTTTGGCCTCTCAACATTCCAAGCTTGTCCTGCCTTCAGCATGTTGGCTGCTGCCTGTCGCCTTTTCCTAGGATGCTCCTGTTCCAGGTGTGTACCTGGCTAGCTCCTTCTTGTCGTATGGACACCAATTACCTCTTTTACTTAATTTTGATTTTGAAAGGACTTTTTCTGGACCCCAATATAAAGCAGCTCTCTCCATACATCTAGTTACTACCCAGTATGTATTTTAAAATATACCCTACAGTACTCTTATTAGTTGTTTCCCAACCCCCACCTCCCCAGCACGTGCTAGAATGTAAATATGAGGAGAGACTTTGTCTCATGACTGCTGCTTCCCCAGCTGTACATAAGCACTAAGTAAATGTGTGATGAATCTGTGGATAGTCCCAGTGAACTAGGTGCTGTACCAAGTACAAAGTATAGGAAACACTCAGTCCTTATCTTCAGAAAGCCTATGCTCTGAATGTAGTGATGCTGTGAAAATCACCTGCTCAGCTTTAGGAAATCATGTGTGTGTGTGTGTGTGTGTGTGTGTAAGCCGGTCCCTTTACAAATTAACTATTAAGAATATATTTTAACTGTTAGGGATACATTTTAATTGTTAAAAATATGTTTGTTATTAAGGAGGCATTTTAATTTGATTTTGCAATGTCTTTTGAAGACTGCTATAGGTAGCTAGGTACTCAGGAGAGAAACCCAGATGAATACACCACTCTCCTTGAAGCAGAATGCTTTTAGTGAAATAAAGAGACTTTTAAAACTGTAATAAGGCAACAGATTTGAATAGTGCCAGAGAGGGTATTCCTGTGAGTGCTGGTTATGGGACACTGGAGTTTGGGCTTGGCCTGTCCTTCCAGCACTGCAGTGAACATTCTTTGCTTTTTCATAATAAACCATTATAAGCCAATCACACTTAAATTTATTTAAACGCATTTTGAATGAAATTAACATTTTCCACCTGAAACAGGAATTGGTAATTTGATCCAAACTTCAGAAGCAAATCCAGAGAATGAATTAGCCTTTGTAAGGAAAGTCCTGTGGTATGCACTAAGAATGAATGTAATGCGGATGAGACTAAAGTGCTTCCCACCCACACAGTGGTGGGCTGCCCTGGAGAGACCCTGAGCCCAGCCTGCGTGCTGCCTGTTCCCATGGGAGCCTGCCCGAGGACTCCTTTGGCTCTGGAATCAGATGAGGTTTCTGTGCATAGCATTGCCAAGGTGCGGCATGGCCAGGAGCACTTCCCTTTCAGACCCTAAATTGTTTATCAGGCTTCTGTGTAAATTAACTTTACTTTTATAAGGACCACAGAATCCCCTCTGGAATAGAGAGACTCTATGTTAAGTGGGTGTGGAAATCTCAGAGCCAAGAAGTGGAGGATGGGGAATAGAAGACACACAGAGAGAAACTTCCAGAAGCATGAGGGTGCATTCCCTCCGAACCTCATCATGATCGAGGTACTTCAGAAGCCTGGAAAATGTTGTCTAACTAACTAATGATTGAGTGATGCAGGATTTGAGTAGGAATGATCCGAAATCATTTTCGTTTTCCTAGGAGGATGGTGAAGGGAAACACCTGCTGCAGGTGTCTGTGGCGTGCAGTCTTCTGACTGGGGCCCACAGTATCCTTCTTGAAGTTAATTCCAAGACCATCGCCATGAAGATGTGACCATACAAGGACTGTCCCAAATTTCTGGTTAAGCAACAAGTATTTAGTAAGGGGTCTGCAATGTCTCCACCACAGAGGGAAAAAGAGGTCACAGCTTGGCCATTCTGGGCCACAATTTCCCATTCTTGGGGTTCTGCAAATCTACAACATAGCTCCAGACTGTGACAGTCAAGTCTTCCTTCTCTTCAGCCCCAGGAAGCCTGCCTGGATAAACCTGGAGAGCTCTTCCCCACACGGTCTGGAGCCCTCCTCCCTCTCCCCCTCCTGGACCCTGACACTTCTCATTACCAGTCTGTTAGTTCACAGGAAGGGGAGGCCTGGGAGAGGCCTCGGTCTGTGGCAGCTTGTACCTGTCACTGCAGGCCAGGACTCTGGGCATAATTTTCCACTATACTGTGTCTGTTCTTTTGTAAACCGAACTCAAAAGGTATCACTGGAAAAATCACTCTAATGCAAATAGTGTTAAAGACATGGATATTTTGCCTTTTCTAAGTACTGCTTTTTAATAATGAAATGAGCTTCTAAGTCAATGTGTAACCTATGGCCTCAGCCTTTATTTTACCTTTCTCTTTAATAATTAGAACTCAGAGCCAGCGATTACAATGTGCCACGCAACCTAGAACATGAGGGAAGGAGTAGCCAGGATGGTGATGTGCTGGTCTAGGGGAAACAGAGTCTGCTACCCAGGTAAGTCTGCACACGGAGAGGACAATTCAATGCTATAATAGCAGGAGTCAAGGTGCAGATCAAATCCTGCCACCAAGCTGGCTTTTTATCTTCATCGAGAAATCTGTCCAATGATCTTGTGAAATCTTGGGGTAAAGAGAAAAGATACGGGCCCAGGAAAGAGATGGGCAAGTGTGAGGTGGAGTCTTAGGGTCCTAGTCAGTGGATTGGGTTGAGTCCTGATCCTAGAACAGGACACCAGGGCAGGGCAAGTAAGTAGAATTTAGGCAATGTCCTCCCAAGGTTAAAGTGCTGAGACAGACACCCAGTCCCAGGATAAAGCCGGCACAGTAGGTAGGCTCACTGTAATTTCAGAGCTATCCAAGCACCAGATGCTTGCTCAGCAGACTTAGAGCACAGAGAGTTTTGACTGAGATGGAGACCTGGAGGAGAGACCAGGGACCAAAGAGATAGGGTCTACATCACAGCACTCAGAGCCTAAGAGAGTGGGTCAAGTTCACATTCACTGAACAGAGACTATTGCCTCCTGCCGTTCAGGAATGTGTAGGCTGCATCTAGAGACCATTAATAGATCCACCTGTGAGGATCTGGGGGTGAGCATACTAAGACTCAGGTTTGAGCCACACATCGTCAACTTTTTCTTGAATATCTACTTTGCTCCACATATCAAATTGGCTCTTTAATTCCCTTAACTCTCATAACTACCTCATGAGCATAGTTCATGGTGTCAATTTTAGAAATGAGAAGACAGAGAGTATAATAATGTTTATAAGATACATTATTAGAATTGGTATTATTATTGTAATAATAATTATGATCATAGAAACACATTGGAGAAGTTATATTATTATTATTATAGTTTCCTATTGTTACTGTAACAAATTACCATGAACTTAGTGGTTGAAAACAGCATAGATTTATTCTTTTATAGTTCTGGACCTCAGAAGTCTAAAAGTAAGGTGTTGGCAGGGCTGGCTCCTTCTGGAGATTTCCTTGCTTGGCCTTTTTTGATTTCTAGAGGCCGCCTGCAATCCTTGGCTTGTGGCCCCGTCTTTGTGTTTCTCTGGCCTCCTGCTTCCATTGTCCCATTTCCTATCACCGATTCGAATTCTTCCTGTCTTTCTTTTATAAGGACCTTGCGATTAGATTGGGCTGACCTTAATAATCTCCCCATTTTATGATCCTTAGCTTAACATGTCTGCACAGTCCTTTTTGCCATGTAAGGTAACATCTTCACAGGTTCTGGGGATCAGGACATAAACAATGACTGGTGGCAGAGGCGGGGAGGAGCATTCCTCTGCCTACCATAGGAGGGGATGGAGAGAAGTGCCTTGAGCTGGCGAGGTAAAGATGGCTGGACAGAGGGAGGATTTGTAACTTTTCTGGGGCTGGTATAAAGAAGGGATAGAGAGCAGAGACAGGAGCCCCCTGGCATGCGGGAACTTCAGCAGGAGGTGGGGGGTGTGGGGCTGCAGGAGATTGGTTCTCAGTGAGGAAGAACCACTGGCAGAGGGATCTTGGAGCTGCCCTAAGCAGCAGGGACCAACACAGATGGCAGGACCAGCTCTCAGCAGTAGCATCTTGTAGCTAAGGAACTAGCTGGAAAGGTGATGACCACCATGCAGAAACACCTGCCTACTCCTGTGGCTTTCTGGAAACATATAAACCAAGATTTTTGTGTGACCCAACAGAGGAGGGGAAAGCCCCCTTCCCAAACAACCAAGATTTAATATCTGGTCAGGCTGACCAGTGATGACTAAAGCAAGATTCAATATTATTTCAAGAGTTTTTAAAGGAATGTGACATTGGGCCTTAGTATTGTGGATTAAAAGTCATACCTCTTGGAGTTATAAACTTTTTGCCAGGATCATAGAAGGTGGAAAGGCAGAGAACAAGGAGTTGTCTGACAACATGCCCAGAGCAGTCTTTATACCAGGGTTAGCAGCGAAGGGGCATCTCACTTCCAAATGCTCCTTACTAAGGGTCTAAACCTAAACCAAATACCTGCTAGTTAGTCAGCCTCCTTCACTGGCAGATATTATCTGGATAACAACAACCACATTAATAAATATATCCAGCAGGGGGGATAAAAAGGTGGTAGGGTATTCCCAGGAGGAAAATTAATTTCTTTTTATAATCTGCCATAGTTTATTTCACATATTCATGACCCGCCCAGTATGTTTTTTCTTTATGATGAGCCATAAAAATGACAAAATACATTAGCCAAGTTCTTCGTTTCTGCTAAAATGACCATATTCAAAAATAATAACAGAGACTTGTATCAGCCATGCAAAAGATGCATGAAGTAATTGGGGCTTAATTTGTACACAAACTGTCAAGGCAGTTTTCCTCACGGCCTGCATCTTCTGAATTCATTAGTCTCTAATTACGGCCAGTGGGGACCAGCAGTTAGAAGGTTAAAGAGGTTCTGACAGGCCTAATCATTGCTCAGGAAGCTGAAAATGTATGCAAAGTCTCGGCAGATGGGGTGAGAGCGGCTTCTGCCAAGTGATAACTGTTATTCCTTTGCACCTCCAAAGCTGTCATCCTAATAGGCACATTTTAAATTTATTAATGCTCTAGTTACAATGCATACACAGTCTCTAATGGTATGTCATTCTGAGTATAGAAACTGAGCAATTAACACATATTACCTGGTAATGGTAAAATTATTTGTTGCCTGTTTGATTTTTCTTTTTTTGGGGGGTGGGCCTGTCTTCTATTTCAGTAAGAATTGTCCCAGGAAAGGCTTCCCTTTGTTAAAATAGAATCAGAGCTACACCGTAGATGGATTTCTCTCTTAACTCTGATACAACAAACCGATCTGAATGTCTTCATCTGTATTTTAGCCAACCTGTCTCATCAGTCACCAACTTCTGACTTCTCACGACAGAATCTGGTAGTTAAAAACAATTCAGGTAAGATACTTGATCACACTTTTAGGGAGAATCAGAGAACTCCAAGCTCTGATGATATGTACCAGGGTCATATTTCTCATTTGTGACTTTATACAAACTCATAAAAGTAGAGGTATGTATTTACTCTCTAACTTCCAATTCCATAGCCATCAATATCTTATTCTCCTTCAGTGGCCCCCCTGATTGCTCTGAAGCTAACTAATCACCAGCAAGAGGTGCCTTTTTTTTTTTTTTAACCGAACATAGTCTCCTGTCTTTCCTGTGACTGTAGCTGTGACATGGGAAGAGCCTTTAATTAAATGCAGCACTTAGTGCAACAATTGTTTGCATGTAGGAAGCTACAGAAATGGAGACAGCTGGAATGGAGAGTCCCTAAATTGTAGGCTTTGTCAGGACTGCAAGATTCATAAGCAATCCTAATAGCATGATAAGGTGTTAATCTCAGCAACAGAGCAATTATCTGTCCTGTGACTGACCACAGCTCTGCACGCACTAGCCCATTGAAGCTAATTGATTTACACTGTACGGAAGTAATAGAACAACAGCAAAAAGTCTTGGAGACTTCACATTAACTAAAAACGGTGATTGAATTTTCCTATTAGGTGATCTGTTTGAGATTTTTGCACCACACAGGAAAGATACCAAGCTATTAGGTGATAAGGTTTTTTTTTGGCCAGGGTCCAAACAACCCAGTCACTGTGCTTCCTTCATTAGCTGGAAGGATAGACCAGGCTGATTAACAAACGTGAGCTGTGTGACCTTGGGCAAGTGTCCTCATCTCTCTGATCTTCAGTTTCATTATAGCCAAGGTTGAGGAGTTGGCCTAGACAACCTCTGACCTCTAAGATCTCTTTGTTTTAAAAGTCCACTATTCTATGAATTAAAATGCCTTGAACATAGCAGGACAGGATTGTGTAATGAACCAGAGCTCTACTAGTTAGGAGCAGGTTAGGTCTTTCATCTTCCGCTTCCCATTTTTAACTTGACAGTTTAATCTGGTTTCTGACCATTCTGTTTATTTATAACTTTTTTTTCTCACATGTGCACAGTGGGTTTTTCCGGCCCCCTTGCTGTATTTTTGCTGTATGAGATATCCATTCATTTCCAGAAATTTTAAAAAAGCCTGTTTTCAGCATTACTTTAATGGGAAATCCAGGGAAGATAGTCTAGACATGCCCTGCAGTGGGTGTCAGCTCACTTGGGGTGATGTGGCACTGCAGGGAGAAGGGACATCTTTGGGCTCTACGAACATAAGTGTGCAGGGTCTGTTTATGTGGCCTCGCCTATGTGTGTAAGTGTGGACCCCAGTCTATGACACTAGTTAGCCACCTGGGTCCTTAGGCCCTCATTTCCCTGCGTGTAGTGTGAAAATGCGGGACTGAGTGCTCTGTAAAGTCTGCTTCATCGGCAGTTTTTTTTTTATATTTTCCTCCTTGATGGCTGACCCATAAGGAGATCCAAACCCTTGACCTTGGTGTTACAAGGCTGTGCTCTAACCAGCTGAACTAACTGGCCAGCCCAATCATCAACAGCATTTGATGACTCTGACCTACTCTGAGAAAAATGAATCTCCTTGAAATTTGGCCCTTATAAGTCAAATGGTATTTAGAGGAGCCAGCAGGTAGGGAGAGACAGAGGGGCCCTAAGAGCCATTTGCGGGAGACGAATTTGCCTGAGAAAGCCTCTTCATTTTGTGGATGGCAGGTCATGATGTGGGGCACAACTTATACTCCAGTAAAAGAAAACTACTGGTAAATATTAGTAGCCAAAGTAAAAATGTAGTAGAAGTACACAATGGAATACTACTCTACCATAAAAAAGAATAAAATACCGCCATTCACAGCAACATGGATGAACTTAGAGAAAATCATGTTAAGTGAAATAAGCCAGGTACAGAAAGAGAAATATCACATGTCCTCACTCACAAGTGGGAGCTAAAAAATAAACAAATATATTTTTTAAAAAAGGAAAAGGAAGATACAACAATCACAATAATATGTTGAACTTTCAAAAGGAGAGAACAGAACTGAGGTTACCAGAGGTGGGAAGGGGGAGTGGGAGGGAAGTAAGGTAGGAATTCGTATGTTGTATAATGTTGAATACACTGAATATCCTGATTTGAACATCACGTCTTGTACACAAGTATTGATGTTCAACTCTGTACACCACCCACCGATATGTACAATCAACTATGTTACAATAAAAATAAACAAATATAAGAACAGATGAAAAAATATATTACTAGGCAAAGTAAAAAAAAAAAAAAATTGGCCTTGGACTCTACCATCCACTTGGGAGTCTTGGGGTGCATCCCCTCCTTCCCTAGGTGTACCACCTGACTTGCGTCAGCTCTCCTAAAAGTGGCACTGCAGCTCGCTCTGCTGTGAGGGTGAAGGAGTGTGGTCAGGAATGACCGCTGACCCGCCCCCGGGGAACATTCCCGTCCTATTAAGGCTATCTCCTTAGCAGGTGATATGTCCCAAAGAAGAGGCCACCTACACCAGAAATCCTGGAAGTCTTGTTAAAAAGTGAGCATGGAGCCTGCATTTTTAAAATAAGCTCCTCAGGCGATCCTTATACACAACTGAAGTTGGAGAACCACAATTCTAGACAGCAGGGTGACAAGCTGCTTAGGGCTCTTCCCTTTAGGAACAGTGCTATTCATTTTCCACAGGTGTGGCCGATTCACAGCCTTCTCTGGAGTAGGGGGAGTGCCTAGCCGGGAGGCTCTCTCCCCTGGGTCCTTCCCAGGAGCGATGTCACAGCCATGAAGTAGAGGTCAAGGTTGTTGCAGGCAAACCCAGCTCTGCCCAGAGACCTCATCCTTCCAGCATAAAAACTATTTCCATAATTGAGGCCTCAGGGGCTTTCTTGGTCTGAGCCACTTCCCCCAGAGCCATAGCTGTCAGGCTTCGACAGGCTGTGATTATGGAGTTTTAATATCTTGTGGGAGTCCAAGAAAAACTGTTCCCAGCTCTCATTCACATTTATACTGTTTTGCCCACATACACCCAGTGAAGGGGCGCAAGGACGAAGGAATCACGTGAGACCCGGGCTAACAGTTCGCCAGAGAAGTTCCACTTTATTCAAGGACTGCGTGTACATTTATAGGGTGCTGTGCTCCGGGGCGGGAGAGAGAGTGGACGGGGCAGTAACTGAGTGGACGGGGCAGTAAGTGATTGGACGGGGCTGGGCAGGAGGTGAGCCTTGACCTGTGACTGGCTGAGGTTTGGCGCG
>NW_007727527.1:54580-60627 GCF_000696425.1 Galeopterus variegatus
TGTTTACTGCAGAGAAGAACCAGGAAGGGCGCCATATTGCCAGGGTGTGTCCCTGTTCAGGGGCCCATGGGGTCCCTACACCCAGGAACACACATGCAAAAGGCCACTCGTCATTGCAATTTCCTGGAACTGTGACAACCTCAGAGTGACTCAAGCGCAGTGTTAATCTTAGGAGCAATGCAAATTAAAAGATTCCCCAGAGTGGAAATCTATAGGCATACTTTGGAGACATCATGGGTTGAGTTCCAGACCACCGCAATGAAGTGAGTGTCACGATAAAGTGAGTCACATGAATTTTTTGGCTTTCTAGGGCATATAAAAGTTATGTTTACACTATATTATAGACTACTAGGTGTGCAATACCATTATATCTTAAAAAACAATGTTCATAACTTAATTAAAAATATTTTATTGCTAACAATTATTGACCATTCAGTGAGTTGTAATCTTTTTGCTGGTGGAAGGTCTTGCCCTGATGTTGGTGGCCGCTGACTGATCAGGGTGGTGGTTGCTGAAGGCTGGGGTGATTAGGGCAATTTCTTCAGATAAGACAACAATGAAATTTGCTGCTTTGATTGACTCTTCCTTTCACAAGAGATTTCTCTGTAGCCTGCAATGCTGCTATCTTGATAGCATTTTACCCACAGTAGAACTTCTTTCAAAATTGGAGTCAATCTTCCAAACCCTGATGCTGCTTTATCAACTAAGTTTATGTGGTATTCTAAGTTCTTTTTTGTCATTTCAACAATGTTCACACATCTTCACCAGGAGTAGATTCCATCTCAAGAAACCACCTTCTTTGTTCATCCATAAGAAGCAGTTCCTCATTTGTGAAAGCTTTATCCCGAGATCGCAGCAATTCAATTCCACCTTCAGGACACTTCTAATTCTAGTTCTCTTGCTATTTCCACCACATCTGTAGTTACTTCCTCCACTGAAGTCTTGAACTGCTCAAGGTCATCTTTAAGGGTTTGGAATCAACTTCTTCCAAACATAGGCTGATATTTTGACCTCCTCCCATGAATCACCGATGTTCTTAATGACATCTAGAATGGTGGACACATTCCAGAAGGTTTTCAATTTACTTTGTCCAGATCTCTCAAAGGAGTCACTATCTATGGCAGCTGTAGGCTTATGAAATGTATTTCTTAAATAATAAGACTTGAAAATCAAAATGACTGTTCGATCTATGGACTGCAGAATGGAGGTTGTGTCAGCAGGCATGAAAACAACATTAATGTCCTTGTAAATCTCAGTCAGAGCTCTTGGTGACCAGGTGTGTTGTCAATGAGCAGTAATATTTTGAAAAGAATCTTTTTTTTCTGAGTTGTAAGACTCAACAATGGGCTTAAAATATTCAGTAAGCTGTGCTATAAATAGATGCGCTGTCATCCAGGCTTTGTTGTTCCATTTATAGAGCACAGGCAGAGTAGAATTAGGATAATTCTTAAGGGCCCTAGGGTTTTTAAGATAGTAAATGAACATTGGCTTTAACTTAAGTTCACCAGCTGATGGAGTTTGGATGTGTTGTCCCCTCCAAAACTCATGTGGAGATTTGACTTCCAATGTGACAGTGTTGGAAACTGACTGAGTCATGGGGGCGGATCCCTCGTGAATGGATTAATGAGTGAATTCTTGCTCGATTAGTTCCCGCAAGAGCTCGTTGCTTCAAAAAGACCCTGGCACCTTCTCTCTCTCTTGCTTCCTCTCACCATGTGATCTGCTTGTACCCACTGGCTGCCTGCCACTTTCTGCCATGAGTAGAAGCAGCCTGAGGCCTTGCCAGGTGCAGCTGTCCCAGAATCGTAAGCCAAATAAACCTCTCTTCTTTATAAATCACCCAGTCTCAGGTATTCTGTTATAGCAACACAAAACAGACTAAAACACCAGCTGCTTTCGTTCCCAGCAAGAGAGTCAGCCTGTCCTTTGAAGCACTGAAGCCAGGTATTGACTTTTCCTCTCTAGGTATGAAGGTTCTAGCTGGCATCTTGTTCCAACATAAGGCTGTTTCGTCTACACTGAAAACCTGTCAGTGTAGCCGCCTCCGTCAGTGATCTCAGCTGGATCTCCTGGGTAACTCGCTGCGGCTTCTCCATCAGCACTCGCTGCCTTACCTGCACTGTGATGTCATGGAGACGGCTTCTTTCCTCAACCCTCATGAGCCAACCTCTGCTGGCTTCAGACTTTCCTTCTGCAGCTTCCTCACCTCTCTCAGCCTTCAGAGAACTGCAGAGAGCGAGGGCCTTGCTCTGGATCAGGCTTTGGCTTAAGGGAGTGCGGTGGCTGGTTTCACCTTCTCTCCAGACCCTGACGCTTTCTCCACATCAGCAGTAAGGCTGCTTCATTTCTTTTTTTTTTGTCCTTTTGAGACCGGCCACACCGCGCCAGCCAGTGAGTGCCGTGAGCGCACCGGCCATCCCTATATAGGATCCGAACCTGCGGCGGGAGCGCTGCTGCACTCCCAGCGCTGTACTCTCCCGAGTGCGCCATGGGCTCACCCTTCATTTCTTATCATGTGTGTGATCACTGGAGCAGCACCCTAATGTCCTTCAAGAACTTTTCCTTCGCATTCACATTTTGAGTAACCGTTCGGTGCAAGAGGCATAGCTTTTGGCCTGTCCTAGCTTGACACCCCTGCCTCACTAAGCACAATCATTTCTAGCTTTTGATTTAAAGTGAGAGACGTGTGACTCTTCCTTTCACTTGAACACTTAGAGGCCACTGTAGGGTTATTCACTGACCTATTTCAATATTATTGTGTCACAGAGAATAGGGAGGCTGGAGGACAGGGAGAGGGATGGGAAAATGACAGGTCGATGGAGCAGTCAGAACATGCACAACATTTATTAAGTTCACTGTCTCATATGGGTGCAGTTCTTAGTGTCCCAAAACAATTACAATAGTAACATCAAAAAATCGCTGATCACAGTTCACCATAACAGATATAATAATAATAAAGAAATTTGGAATATTGCAAGAATTTCCAAAATGTGACACAGACACGAAGTGAGTACATGCTGCTGGAAAAATGTTGCAGATAGATTCACTCAACGCAGAGTTGCCACAAACCTTCGATTTGTAAAAAATGCGATTTGTGAAGCAGAATAAAGCAAAGCACTGGTTAAACAAGGTATGCCTGTATCGGTGCAATTTCCAGACTCTGTTTTGGAAAATGATTACCAGAAGTAGGGTCGTGTAGTGACGGGACTGAACATGCACCCAGTCTGCCTTAGTTCAGATCCTGGCTCTACCCTGTGTCCATGCAGCCATGGGCAGAGGCTGAGCTCTTCTATGCCTTCGTTTTCTTATATAGGTGGAAACTTAGTTAATAAATATAAGGTTCTGGAACAGTGCTCACCAGACGGCAAGCACTTGTCAAATGTGAATTCTGAATTATTTATGAGCAGGCTACATCGTGTGCAAAGAGTCCTGAGCTTAGAAGAGCCACATGCTTGGCTAATGCTCTGGTTTTGCTGTCTTGAAATTCCTAACAATTGTTGATCCAGAAACCCCACATTTTCATTTGTGCTGGACCCCAAAAATCATGTAACTGGTTCTGCCTACCAAGTTGTTGTGGCTAAAATCTAAAGTCTATATAGTTTGGAAATTAAAATGACCAACTTTATTATTATCTTATTGAAAAACATCCAATTTTTCCTAAAGAAAATTTGTTTGGTAATTGGGCTAAGGTTTGCACAGAGCCAGAGATTCCTCATCTTTAGTGGTACAATTGAGTTAATAATAACATTGCACATTTCTATTTGAACTTCAAAGATTTAGCATTAGCTGGACTTCTATGGTTGGTCAACATTGAAATGGAGAGTAGTCAGATATCAAACTTTAAAAATTATAGTGTGATTCTAAATGTCTTATATTAGTTTTTAGATTTTTTAAAATAGACCCATCTTTTTATCTTCTAAAGATGGAGACAATATATTATTAATTTCTGCATTCTCCAAAGTGCCTGTCATATACCTGGGCAACAAGTCATTACTTACCAAATAATTTTAAAGGTGACCAACAAGATGATCATACATCAGTCGTCTCATAAGTGATGGTGAATACATCCAAATAACAATTAAATTAATATAGAATCAGCCCCTTTCCCCAACATGTATTTTCATTGTTTTCAGTTCATGGGCTTTGATTAAAATTTAAAAGACAAGGTTATGTGGGGGACTCTATTGGTTATTTTTATAGAAATTGTTAGCAACCATTCCATAATAAGCGAAGGATATTTTCTTAATAATATTCCACTTTAGGCTTTTATTAAATTCCAGAACATTAGAACTTCATGGGACCTCAGAAATCATTTTCTCAGATTTTGCAGGTGAAGAGACCAATACCCACAAAGGTCATGATTTCTGAAAGTCACATAGTTTATTGGTGCTTTGTAAGGGGCTCCCCAGTGTCCTAGGTCTCTGGATAGGGATGATCCTTGTTGTGGGGTGGAGTGTCCGGCACAGATGAATCACTCCAGCCTAGGCAATCCATTGATAATGGGCTGGGTGCCATTGGTTGACCTGGACTGCCTTGGTGGACAGTAACAAGGACATCTCAGTCCCAACTCAGCTTCCCTCTAGCATCAGGTTCTCACTGGGTTGGAGGCTTGAGATTTTTTCAGTCAATATTTTTCTTACTCTGTTCCCTGCTCTCTCACCCCTCCTTTCTATGCACACATTCTCCAGAAAACCTGCACTCAGGTACGCCTTCAATGCCCTCTGCATCCACGCTTAGACCAGCACCTTTTGCACATAGTGTTGGAATACTGGCAGTCTTTGATGCTGGAACTGTGGAAGGTGAGTCCTGTCCAGCTGTGAGGAGGGGGCCCTGGGGGTCCTCCTGAAAGCATCTGATGAGTCCAGGAGAAGGGTGGAGAAGATGTGCTGCACATTAATTGACGCTTCCGAGCCTTAACTGTAACTCGGAGGTCTTGCTTCCCCAGATGCCCTGTAACTCCTTTTGAAATTGCTTTCATGTATCTTTCCACTTCTTCTCTTACTTGGAGAGACATCCTTCCTTCTCTCCCTCTCCTCTTTTTCTGGCCCGGCACTGCTGGGGAGGGGACAGAGGCCTGCTGGGAGTGGTGCCCCAGTGCCTTGTCAGTCACTTGTTCAAGCAGCCCACTGGCACCACTGCCAGGACTGCAGGAGATGGGAAGCAACGCACGCGCCTGGGGCTTCCTCGTTCCTTGGCAGTGCAGATGCCGTGATTTTTTTGGAAGGTATTTTTCTTTAGGTGCTACCTGTCAGGTGAGGGGTTGAGAACTCGGGCCATCAGGACTCCTGTTTGCCAGATGGATCTGAGCTAACAAGGGAGGTTGGGGTGAATGCACTGCTACATAGATTCTGGTTGTTCACTTGAAGGTGTGAGGCAAGCAGGTGTCCTTCCACTGGGCTGGGAAATGGGCCAGCTCTGAGGGTCGCAACAGGCCCACAGGGGAAAAAGGAAGGAGTTAGATCCCCACTATGTCACTGTCTTGGCTACCCTGGTGGTGAAATCACATTAGTAAGTGTGGGTCTTTCTCACTGCAGCACAGGACGCCCTCCTGTTCATGGCCCTTGTCTTTATAGGATTCTTTGGTGCTTTGAGCAATGACAGGAGTGAGGGTGGGAGGGTAAGACTTTCTGTGCATAGAAAACTTACCCCAAACTAAAACACTTAGAAATATTTGGCCTTTTCTCTTACCCGCTGTGTGAATTTTGAAAAATCATGTAGTGTCCCGACCCGCGGGATATTCAACGCAGACCCTGGAGGGGGGAGTGGGAATTGGATGNAAGGAGAAGCGGTCTCACAAGAAGGGGTGTGGAGCTTGTGGAGCTTCAGGCCCCCAACAATGTAGTCCATTTTGTGCCTCAGTTTCCTCATTGGAATGTGCAGATCAAATCTGCACCTGCTTTATGAGATTGTTAAGCCATCTAAGTGAGATAATATATGTAAAAAGTTTAGAACAGTGCTTAGTTTATTGTAAGATCTTAATAAAAGTCTGTTATTATTTTTATCACTATTGGTGAGCATGCACGTGTGTGTGTGTGTGTGTGTGTGTG